>NC_041044.1:4194146-4203779 GCF_900634775.1 Gouania willdenowi
TTACTCGTGCACCAACGCTGCAAACTCTGCACAACAAAGACCGAAAGATGAAAAGAACAAAAATATATAAAAATGTTTAAAATCACATTTTAATCATTTTTTTTTATCAATAATTAGACATTTCAGGTTACCCCATTTTAATTCCAGGCTGGTTTACTGTGTTCTATTTCAGTTCACTGTTTAAAGCCTCACACAGTTCAACTTTGCTCTTTTTCAGGTTTTGAACTTTGAAATTTAGAGCAACACAACAAAAAAGGGACACTTTAGAGCAGAGTTTAGCAACAGGCGGCTCTGGGGCCACGTGTGGCCCTTTATCTAATTTTGTGCGGCCCCCAAATACACAAATAAAATACACAGACATCCGAAATACACAAAAATGACTTCAAATGTATACAAATTACATAAAAATATGTAAAAGAATATCAATAGTACATAAAACGACTGCAGAAAAGTAAGAAAATTATATGAAAGGACAACTAAAATACACAAAATTACTCCGAAAAACATACAAAATTGGAGAAAAATACACATATTTTACCAAAGATAAACAAAAATAACAACAAAAAAAACCCCACACAAAACAACAGAAATACAGACAAAGGTTTGTTCTCTCCTGTGTTAATGCTCTGATTGATCATTATTCTAAATACTGATCATGTGACCCTCAGATCAGATAATCACATGTTTGTGGCCTCGCTGTGATTAAAGTTGACGCATTGAAAGATTGAATGTGTTTTATTTTATTTTGGAATTTTAGTGGAAACTTCTTTTTTCCACACAAACACCTTGAATGTTTCAAATAATAATAACAATTATAATAATAAAATCTTTAGGGTCATTCTATTCCCTGATAAAAAATATAGATGTATGAGAATATTCTATGACATTTCAACAAACGGACCATTACAGATTTATGCCTCAAGAAAATGTGAATTTTTTTTACCAATTGGTCCAGAATTATTCAATAGACACTGTAAATATTTGGTTTGATCTGATCAATACTAGACAATTTAGTGAGGCTATGTGTAGATTTTTGTTCATCCTTATTTTTTATCCATGTTCATCTTCCAACATATCAGGAACTCCATCACATATGAAATGTAAATATGGTATAGTAATAAGCTCCACCCACTCTCTCAGAATATAAACAGATCTGCTATACATCCTATGTGGTGGACATGTCAGCTCCTCTAAATAGTCACAAAGTCAGTGTGTGTTTGGGTCTGGAACATGTTCTGTAAACTACTTAGCATATGTCTCAGCTCACTGTAATGTGATCAGCTTAGAGCTATGATCATAGACTGTTCACATCACTAATAATTAGTCACAGATATGCATTGGTTCTAGACTCACACGCTCTGGAAATACTTTTTCATTTATTTATTTATTTTTTACTAATCTCATTGGCCCATAACTGCATATGGGAAGAAAAACAAATCTGATCTGTTTTAATTTATTGTATAAAGATTACTCTTTTTTTTTTGGATATAAAACAATTTTTCTTTATTTTGAACCCCAACTTTTGGTTATTTTACAACTTCCTTTACATGAGGTCATTGGCTCTGTGTCTTATTATCATTTATTTATTAGTTTTTCAATTAAACTCCCAAAAACTTTTTTCCTATTTAGAGGATCTGACATGTCCACCAGATATGATGTATAGCAGATATGTTTCTGTAGGTGGAGCTTATTACTATACCATATTTACCTTTCTATGTGATGGAGTTACAGACATGTTGGAAGATGAAAATGGAAGAAAAATAAGGACACGCCCCTTCACTAAATAGTCCATACCTCAAAAAGTATTTAATATCAAATTAAATATTTACAGTGTGGTAAATGAATATTCAGGAACAATTAGTAAATATTTATTTATTTATCTAATATTTATATTAAACCAAAGTGAAAATGAGTTGAAATGACCAGGAATGACTCATTAACATCTCACTATGTCCTCGTCTTCCCTCTGTGTCGTCATGTGTGTGATAATAATCATTTATTGCATATTTTTCTCTCCTTTCTCACCATCAATACCGATCTTTCCATCTCCATCTTTGTCTGCAGCAGTGAGGAATACTTTGGTTTCTTCATCCGTGAGATCTCTGCCGTCCTTTGAAAAACCCTTCAGCACAAACCTGAAGACAACACAGTGGATCAGTGTGTGTGTGTGTGTGTGTGTGTGTGTGTGTGTGTGCCATACTTGAGCTCCCCCTCCTCGATGAATCCACTGCCGTCCACATCGAGAACCTGGAAAACCTTCTTGACATTTTCTGCTGACATGGCAGTCATCCCCACCAGCTCAAAGAACTTCCTATGACTGAAAGTTTCTGCTGCAAAAGGTCGACAATCAGGAGAAAAAAAACAGGATTTAAACCAGGTTTAAAAATCAGATCGGCAATATTTGTGAAATTTGCGATATTTACTTTTCTCGTGAAAGTATAATGTTGTGATTTTTTTTTCCTCTCTCGTAAAAATTTGATGTCGTTATTAAATCTAAATCTCTTCAAAGAGCTTTTATTTTGACACTTCCGCTAACTTTGCATATTAGCTAAATATTTATTTTCACCCTTGATATTTATATTTAACATTTAGCATTTAGATTTAACATTCATGTTTCGATTTGATACTTAATATTTAGATTTATATTAACATTTATATTTAACATTGACGTCGAATTTTTACGAGAGAGAAAAAAAAAACAGATATTGCTGTAAATCTTGTCAAAAGTAACGCCCCCCCAAATAAAAAAGATCACATACGTTTATGTGGTTTGTTGCTAAAAGGTTGTTTATTTTAGCCTGTGCAACATGCCTCATACATGTCCCTGAGCTGTTTAGTTCAGGATTTATTACAAACCTGCAAAGGCATCCAGAGCTTTCTTAATCTCCTCAGATTTCAGCAGATCAGTCATTGCCATCCTTCCAGCTGGAGACAAAGAACAGCAAGAGAAGACACGACTAAAGTCACAGTAGACATCATTATATACTGTGTGATTATCTCTAATTATACATGAGAACTGTTTTTATTTTATTCCAGTGTAGACCTAACCTTTATGTTGGGTGATACTACACCCTGGAAACATGTGGCGTGTTTCCATTGGCGTTATCTGCTCCTCACTCCTCGCTTTTGGGAACCAATACCGTTTTTCTGGAGCGTTTCCACTGAATGAGGTATTAAAAAGTACAACGGAGAAGTACTTTTCCCCAGTGGAAAACCACAAAAAGAGAGTAGAGCAGATACAGCCGGTGGAAACGTGCCAATAGTCGGTAAAACTATTATCTTTATCATTTATTTATGGTTATTGTTTTCCACAGATTTATTTACGGGCAGCACTGCTTGGAAACACCAGGAAACCAGTTACACAGCTTTCCACCATTGAATAAATACATATATATGAACAATGTACATACAGTAGTTATAGCTGCAAGCAGCGTTGAACGGGCCCTCGCAATCACACGTATGTCGAGACGTGGCACACGTTGAGGTGTGATGGATGTCGAGGTGTGGCAGAAATGTGTTGAGACGTATCTGATCGTTTTCAAGGATTATATCACAAACTTTCCTGCAAATGTTTTGTGCAAATATAATATCTATGATTTCCTTTTACCAATAGGTGGCGTTATGGCTGCACTCCGTACTCACGTGCACGCCAGAGCCAATTGTGGACAGTTGAAAGAGAACAATATGGTCGTTTTGTGTTGGGTTAATGATGCAATAATCACTGCAATAGTTCAGTTAAATGTGGATTCTTTAGTAAGGGAAGTGGACGGATGGATGGATGGACGGACGGACGGACGGATGGACGGATGGATGGATGGATGGATGGATGGATGGACGGATGGACGGACGGACGGATGGACGGATGGACGGACGTGGAAGGGAGAAGACGTGTTTTCAGAGCTCTCTCCGGGAAAGCTATACTCCCGTCTGATAACGCGACCTTGACTACCAGCGAGCAGCGACCAGCTGCATCTGAAGAGAGAAAACTGGGCCCAGACATGCCACCAAAAATGGAAGAGAACTTTAAGCTATTCAAAGAAGAGCTTAAAGAAATGATTAAGGAGATGAAACAGGAGATGAGACAGGATCTCATGTCCTTAAGACAAGAACTATCTACGAAGATGGAGAACATGACGAATGCCTTGGAGAAATCATTGAAAATACTGGAGAATGATGTCAAGGTACTGAAAGAAGAAAATGTAAAGAATGCAGAAAAGATAAAAACATTGGATGCGAGGGTTGAAGAACTGGAAAGAAAAGAAAGAGAAAAGGATGTCATCATCACGGGCCTAAAGATAAGGCCAAGGAGCTACGCCAGTGCAACAAGAGTCTTTGAGTTTAACTGTGGAAGAAGTAATGGAATGTATAACAGTGAAAATTACAAGTCCAGAGGGACGTAAGATAATAATCTGCTGTTTGTATCGTGCACCTGACTGTAAAATAGACATATTTAATGAGAAACTAACCAAAATGATAGAAGAAATTAAAATAAGAGATTACTGATATGTGGAGACTTCAATATAAACATTTTAAATCCTTTAAAAAATACACACATTGAAGACTTTGCCAATTGCATGTACACAAATGGATTAAAACCTCTCATAACGCAACCAACCAGAATTAATAAACACAGCTCAACACTGATAGACAACATCTTCACAAACATACAAAACACAGATATAGAGAGTGGTATATTAATAAATGACATCTCTGATCATTTACCAATATTTATGATACTAAACGCAAAAGAGAAGAAGAACCGTGAAAATCATAACACACAGACATACAGGAGACTGGAAGGAGAAAAACAACTAGAAAACTTTAAACAACAGATAAAAAGACAGACGTGGGAAAGTGTTTTCAAGGAAGAAGACGTGAACGTAGCATATGACACATTTACAGACACAATAACGACAATATACGATAAATGCTGCCCTTTGAAACAAATAACAACCAAAAGTAAAATAAACAACGTACCATGGATTAATAAGAAAATGGCCAACGTATGCAAAAAGAAAAACATACTATATAAAAAATATATAACAGAAAAAACATTAAAAGCAGAAATACGTTATAAAAAATACAGAAACAAAGTTAATAATTTACTTAGAGAAAAAAAAAGGGAATATTATGAAAAACAATTAAAAGAGAATAAAAACAAAAACAAAAAATTGTGGGAAATAATAAACAACATAACTATGCGCAAATGCAAAGAAAAAAATGCAGACCATTTTATAATAAACAATGTAAAAGAATACAATAAAAACATAATAGCACAAGAACTTAACAGTTTTTTCATAAATACTGGAAAAGACATAGAGAAAGGGATAAATAAACACCCAACACTTAAATGGAACCATTTTGACAATGAGAAGAAAGACATTGATAAGTACCTTGTACTCGAAGAAGTAACAGAAGCAGAGGTGGACAGAATAATCACAACCTGTACCTCAAAAAAATCCAGAGACACTAATAATCTAACTATGAGTCTAATAAAAACCATAAAAGCTGAAATAACCCCGCCATTAACACATATAAGTAATCTATCATTCAAGAATGGGGTTTTCCCAGAAAAAATGAAAATTGCAAAAATCAGACCGATTTACAAGGGTGGAGAAAAATGTAATTTCACTAATTATTGACCTATATCAATATTACCACAATTATCAAAAATTCTGGAAAAACTGTTTATGAACAGACTCGACAAATTTATAGAAGACAATAATATACTACATGAAGGACAATATGGATTTAGAAAAGGACGTTCAACAGCAATGGCTATAATTGACATCACGGAGAATATAAGAGAAGCATTAGAAAAAAAACTATTTGTATTCGGAATTTTTCTGGACCTAAAAAAAGCCTATGACACAATTAATCATGATATTCTAGAAGAAAAACTTCAAAATTACGGAATAAAGCAAAACGCCTTAAAATGGATTAAAAGCTATATGACAAATAGAAGACAATATGTTGACTTTGAAGAACACACATCAAAATGCCAAACCATACAATGTGGTGTTCCACAGGGTTCAATTTTAGGGCCAAAACTGTTCATTCTATACATAAACGACATTTTCAAAGTCACAAATTGCCTAAAACTAACATTGTTTGCAGACGATACAACCATTCTATGCTCAGGCAAAGACATTAACACTTTAATAGAGTCAACAAATGAAGAACTATTAAAAATTCAAACATGGTTAGATGTAAATAAACTAGCCCTAAACGTCAGTAAAACAAAATTCATTAACTTTGGAAAGAGAAAAAAAACAGGAGATATAAGACTGAAACTAAACATGGAAATAATAGAACAAGTAAAAGAATATAGGGCACTAGGAGTGTGGATGGACGACAAGCTGACCTGGAAAAAACATATACAAATAGTTAAAAACAAAGTTGCTAAAAGCAGTTACATCCTATGGAAACTTCAACAAATCCTACATACCAAATCACTTAAAACAATCTATTCTTCACTCATAGCATCGCACTTAAATTACTGCTCCGAAATATGGGGTAATAACTACAAAATGTATCTTGAACCACTATTTAAACTACAAAAAAAGCTATAAGAATTTTACATAAAGCACCACACAACACACACACAAACGATTTATTTGAGAAGTCAAAATACCTAAAACTGCAAGAAATAATACACTACAACACACAAATACACGCATTTAGGGCTTCATCTAAAATACTACCACATCAAATACAAAAACGTTTCACATACAATCAAAATTCCTACGACTTCAGACATAATAATGTGTTTAGACCAAACAGGGTCATATCAAACGTTGGCAAACATAGTACTGTGTATAGAGCCATGAACCTCTGGAACAGCCTTGACGAAGAGACACAACAGTCAGATAATCTGAAACAATTTAAGGACAAAACGAGGAGGACATTTTTACACACATACAGATCTCAAGTCAACTCTTCATTGAACTCTACAGCGACGACATGGAACTCATCAACTGGTCATTGAGCACCATTGACATCTATCTGCTAGGGGTCATGATCTTTGGCCTGCTAATGCTGGGGGTATGTGTATGTGCATGTGCCTTCCGGATGGATCGTAAGCTGAGGCGACTTTCAGAGGATATGAAGGTTCTCAGAGAGAAGAAGAACTTCACGTTTGGAGAGTTGGAGGAACGTAAACAACGACTGGAAAAGAAAGCTCGTGGAAATACGGAGGATAAAGACAGTGAAGAGGAGTAACAACAGGAACAATGACTGCAGACGAGAACACATCACAAAAAAAAAAAAAAAAAAAAAAAAAGGGAAGAAACGAGGTTGGATGTAAAATTATCTGTGTTCAAATTAGGGGACGGATCTGGAAAAGCATAATGCTTTTTTCCGTCGCCCTTTCCGGCATGAAAAAGGACAAAAAAAAAAAAAAAAAAAAAAAAAACAATGATGTGATTTTGCTCTGAATGTCAAATGAAGTTCTGTGAATGCAACCATGTCGGAAATGAACTGAATAAATAAAATAATAAATGGATGGATGGACGGACGGATGGATGGATGGATGGACGGACGGACGGACGGATGGATGGATGGACGGATGGATGGATGATGGACGGATGGACGGATGGACGGATGGATGGATGGATGGATGGATGGACGGACGGATGATGGATGGACGGATGGACGGACGAATGGATGGATGGATGGACGGATGGATGGATGATGGACGGATGGACGGACGAATGGATGGATGGATGGATGGTATGTTTGTGGTTGCCATTACGAGGCATTCTGTGCATTTATTTTGTCCTTTTGCGTTTTTTGAAGTCACTTTTGTGTATTTCTGTTGTGATTTTGCTTGATTCTGTGTATATAAATATATTTCCTGTAAAATGTATGTTTTTTGTAGTCATATTTGTGTTGTAATTTTGCATTTTTTTTGGAGTACATTTTGTGTATTTCTGTTGTTTGTTTGTACTGTGTGTTTTTGTGTTTTTCTTGTCTTTTTGTGTATTTTTGTTGTCATTTTCTATTGTGAGCCTTTTTGTGTGTTTTACTGTTGTCGTTTGGTTTATTTTTGTAAGGCAAGGCAGACTGTAATGATCACCATTATTCAGCGTTTTACCCTCACACAGTTGGAATATAAAGGTTAGTAGATGTATTTATCAGTAGATCAATACCACAGTAATATTAGAAAATGTTTTATTTAATATTTAATCGATTGTTTTTCTCTCGGATTAAAAGCAGTGTTTTATCTTTATTTTATTTTATTAAGAACAAACCAAATGAAAACAAGTGATATTGAAACTCTTTTAATTATGATGTTATGAATCAGCAGTTTTGAGGCTCTGTGCTGACTCATCATTAAACAACGTTCATTAAAGGGGATGATGAAATGATTTAGGAAAGTTTTATTTTGAAACTTCACCTATTATAAGATGATATCCTGGTCCATTATTCAGCCAAACTGTTCAAACCAAACTTTAATCTGTTTTCCTGGGATTTATTTCCTTTGTAATTTGGCTCCAGTCTCAACCAGTGATTCTGCCAGGAACACAATGATGGATTGATCAACATGATAGAGCTATATCTATAGCTCTATATCTCTAGCTCTATTGCTATAGCGCTATATCTATAGCTCTATATCTCTAGCTCTAAATTTATAGCTCTATAGCTATAGCTCTATAGCTATAAGTCTATCTATAGCTCTATAGCTATAACCCTATATCTATAGCTCTATATCTATAGCTCTAAATCTATAGCTTTATATCTACAGCCCTATATCTATAGCTCTATATCTATTGCTCTATATCTATAGCTCTATATCTATAGCTTTATATCTATAGCTCTATATCTATAGCTCTATATCTATAGCGCTAAATCTATAGTTCTAAATCTATAGCTTTATAGCTACAGCCCTATATCTATAGCTCTATATCTATTGCTCTATATCTATAGCTCTATATCTATAGCTTTATATCTATAGCTCTATATCTATAGCTCTATATCTATAGCTCTATAGCTATAACTCTATCTATAGCTCTATAGCTATAACCCTATATCTATAGCTCTATATCTATAGCTCTAAATCTATAGCTTTATATCTACAGCCCTATATCTATAGCTCTATATCTATTGCTCTATATCTATAGCTCTATATCTATAGCTTTATATCTATAGCTCTATATCTATAGCTCTATATCTATAGCGCTAAATCTATAGTTCTAAATCTATAGTTCTAAATCTATAGCTCTAAATCTATAGCTCTATATCTACAGCTCTATAGCTATAGCTCTATATCTATTGCTCTATAGCTATAGCTCTATAGCTATAGCTCTAAATCTATAGCTCTATATCTACAGCGCTATAGCTATAACTCTAATAATCTATTGCTCTATACTATAGCTCTAATTTAATAAGCTCGTATTTATAACAAATGACAAACAACACCGCAAATGAACAGCAAACAGTGTGAATACTGCACAGCTGTTCTGTCTCATGAAATAAAAAGATTTTAGTCGACTTAAATCAACTAAAATCAGACTAAGTCAGACTAATTAGACTAATCAGACTAAATCAGACAAGTCAGACTAAATCAACTAATCAACTAAGTCAGACTAAATTAGACTAAGTCAGACTAAATCAGACTAAGTCAGACTAAAT
>NC_041044.1:4203879-4381379 GCF_900634775.1 Gouania willdenowi
AACACTGACCCTTGGGGACGCCAAATGTATGGATGGTTGCAGTCACTGCTTCAGGGCAGCTGTGGCTAAAGATGTTTTGAGTTTCTCTCTAAATCCAGGCCTTTGTTGTTATCTGTCTTTGTTGTTCAGTGACTTTGATCAGCTTCCACTAAACGTTCCCATCACTGCCACCATCGCTGACACTGAGGAGGTCAAAGGCTTCATCGACTACTTTGTGAGTGTGACCATCGCTCTCTGAACTTTGACCTCTGTCCTTCTCGCTAACACGTTGGCTGTGTTTTTCCTCCTCCAGAGGTTTGTGATTGAGGTGAAAACCAAAGGAGGCTCCAAGTATCTGATCTACAGACGCTACAGAGAGTTCTTCAACCTGCACCAGGTCCTCGAGGCCAAATACTCGCCTGATAATCCAGAGAAACTGGTGTCAAACACCTGCAGGCTGCCCACTCTACCAGGTGTGTGTGCGTGTGCGCGCGTGCGTGTGTGGATGGCTTTGAAATGTGACTCGTTAAATCTCATGCCTGCATGCCATCAAGTCTGTCAGTAGTCATTGGATTTGTTCTGCCTTTAAAACTCCTGCCAAGTCTGACAGAAAAGTTCAAATGTTTAAAGGCAAATTTCAAACAGAAAATACACAAATTACATCCAGACATCATGGAAATGTTGGTCATTTGTTTTTAACAATGATTTATTGGCTTCTTAAGTGAAAAACTGATGTTTAAAAATGACATATTCATCAGGGTCCACAGTCATGGAATTTCTGGAAAAGTTATGGAATTTATAAAAACCGATTTTCCAGTCTTGAAAAGTCATGGAATAATTTTAGTGTTTTGGAAATACAGCCTATTTTGTTTTAATGTTTAAAATCCAACTTTTTGCTATTACTATGGGACGTTAAGCAAGTCCCTTAACTCTGTAACATCTCGTGGTTGTACATCGCTTTAATAAATGTCTGCAAATTGAAATCGTAATCTGGTAATACTAGTTAATTGTTACATGTTACATTCAATATGGAAATGACCAGAAATGGGGGGTGGGCCCCCCGAACCCCATTTCAAAAAGGGCTCCAAGCATCATATTCATAGAGTATTCAATAGCAAACTGCATTCCGATCTAACGAGAACTAACGGAGAATTAGTCATTTGAAAAATGGGCCCCTCATGACACATACGGAGTAATGGGCTTTATTTATATAATGGTTTGTGCCAATGATTTGGTTCCACCACCGTCGTAATATTTGACTCGCAAATAATGAGAATTGTACGTACTTTTTTTTTTTTTTTTTTGGAGCCTCCTGGCTCTGAGCATTAATGCGTACGCATCCATAGATTATACATAGCTACCCGATTTGTTCACAAATAACAGAGGAGTGATTTTAACTAGTGTACACAACAACAACAACAAAGCCAGTCCGATAGCTCGCCTAAAAATATTGCAAACTGGGCGTCAAAGGCAATAGCGTCATTATTAGATGGCGTTTACATCCCTGTGCCACATTTTTGCTACTAACTGGCTCTAATGGTCTTGAATATTGCCAAGCGGTTCAGAACTAAGTGGAAATTTGGCAAAATATTTTTGGAAACGTTTTGAAAAATCATTGTGAAAAAAGTGTGGGAACCCTGATTGATTTCAATTGTTAGCATGAAAGTGAAAATAAAAACTTTTTTTTTTTTGGAAAATATCAACATTTTGTCTCAAATACTGAATTTTTTTACAGCATCATCTATAATGACTGAAAAACATTTCATTTTTTCACAACCAATTTGCAGGTATGTTTATATTACCGCTAACAAACATGTTAATGTACTGGAGGAAATATTTTTAATGAATAATAAATGTGTGGATGGTTTGTGTAGGACAGTCTGAAAATGAGCTGGAGACAGTTTTGTGGGAGGAGCTAGGTTTAATAAGTTTTACAGTTTTAGATAAAAACACAGTGATGGACTTAATAATTAATGTTTCTTCAGTGTTGGGGCGACATTTTAGTGAAGTTACAAATCTGTGGCACATTTGGTTGATTGTTTAGTTACTGTCGGTGCCCAATCCTGATCAATTCAGATCCTATGGAACACGTCTCGACATATTTTACAGCAGTTTGTGTGCTATTTAAAAGGTTGAATTAGAAAAGGTTTTGAGGTGAATTCCAATTTATTTTGGTTTTTATTTTGTTTTCTGCTTGGTTTTTGATTGTCAATGTTTTGTTTTTATCCTTTTTTTTTTTAAATGAACAATTAAAAACACCACTAAACAGTCGTAAATTACATGTGTACTATTAAAATATTTAACAAACATTATATGGTGGTTTACATTTAAATATCACGTCTCAACAGTTCTGTCGTAAGGACGTAGTTTACGTGCAATGCGTTAAAATCATCTGAAATGATCCAGTCCGTGAACGTAATGGGCACTGGTGATGATCAATAATGTTAATAACTCTAGATGCTTCCTGTAGCGCCACCTTTAGGCCTGTTTTTACAGCTGAGGTCAAATCTGAAATTACACTGGAAACTTTGTGCAAAATTCTTGATTGTTCCCACAGGAAGAATGGAACCTAATAATAAAAATGATGAATGAATAAATATATAATAAATAAAATATTATTTATTGTAAACTATTAATCATGCAATCCGTCTGTCTTCCAGTTTTCAGCTCTCTGGGCCACATGGTAGTTTGGGGGAAAATTCCATTTTCCCCCAAACTGTGATTTAACGTCTGTCACAGAAGAGCTTGTTGAATATTATGATGTTTTACTTATACTGCCAGATTTAATCAAGATGAAATAGAATAAGACATACAGGGAGAGGTGTGAGCGCTTTTTATTGTTCGTGTTTTCATTGATGGGGCTTTTTGTAAAAATATAAATGTAATAATGAAATGTAAAACTTTCCCTTCTTAAAGAACATTATGTGAAAGAGTGATTTGGTTAAAAGTGAACATGAGAGAGAAGTCATTAGTTCACTAATAAAACACAGTTTTGTTGGATGGCGTTGGATAAATGGTTGAATTTGATGAGATGCTGAGACTTGTTAGAATCTGACTGTAAAAAAGACAGTTAGTAAATATATTTAGCAATTTCACAACTAAAGGAACATGCTATATAATGTACATCCAGTCTATTCACCATTAAATGGTTTCTTTATTTTATTTTGTTCATAGATTTAGAAAGTTTTTTATTCACGTTGTTTGCATTTATAAGTTGAATTTTATGGAATTTTACCCCATATATACTTTTCCACATTTTTGTTACCATAAAATTCAGAAGTAGTTTTTTTTACTGGGATTGTCTGATAGAACAAAACAATCTGCTTGATAAATGTAAAGTTGAAGAAAAATTACACATTTTCTATTTTTTATTTTCTTTTAAATAAAAAAAAAATACTTATACATCAAGGTTTTTCTAATCTTTAAATTCAAGATATACTTGTATAAAGTTTCTATAAATTGTGCCCAGATGTGCGGCTTCTTCTTTACTTCTAATAGGGCTCACCCGTTGTAAGTTTAATCTATTTTATTTGTAAAACAATTGTAAACTAAAAACTGAGAAAAAGACAAACTTATTTTAATGCACATGACGGTAATTAACTCGAATATGAATGAAAAGTTTAGAACATTGCTGTCTAGTTGGTCAGTGGTGTGTCAGTGGGTCATCCAATAACTGAAGGGTCGGTGGTTCGAATCCCGCCTTTATCCAAGTCGTTGTCGTGTGTCCTTGGGCAAAGCACTTAACCCACATTGTCTCGTATGAATGGCTATGAACTGTGCATGAATGTTGGTGGTGGTACAAAAAAAGGCAGCCACACTTCTGTCAGCATGCCCAAGGGCAGATGTGGCTACGTTGTAGTTTGCCACCACCAGATTGATTGGTGCATCCTTATTTCTTATGGCGATGGTTCATTTTGAAAGCACTTCATCTTTTTATTTTTAATTATTACCGTTTATGTATAAAAGTAGGTCCTAAATGGTTTTCATCATCCAGAGCAGAGCCCCCCCCAAATTAAGTGAACAAAATTACTCCAAAATCATACGATATGAAGAAAAAATACAAAAACTGACTACAATAAATGCAAAGCTTCAAAAAAATGTATAAATATAAGGCAACAAAACAATTAAAAATGAGCAATAAAAGTGCTCAGATTGGTCATATTGTGAATGCTGACATGTTGATAATGTGGCTCAGAGATCAGACACATTTTCAGGCCCTGATAAGTTGCTGATCTGTGATCTAGAGTCTAATGTCTATGTCTCTGAGTGAGATGGATGGACGTCAGCATGACAAGGATCGATTTAATTGATTTTTTCGAGTTTGTAGATAAAAACGATTTTTATTTTTGCAAATTCAAGTTTAAAAAAACACTTTTTCACGTTTCAATCCTTCTGGGTTACCGTAGCGCGATGTGAGCCCGCCCCCTCTTTGTTTACCCTTTGAGTAGGTTATATGTGTGCCACAGGCATGTTTCATGCTTATTCACACTATGCTGAGATGCTAAGGGAAGAGTTTATTTTTTAATTGTAATGTTATATGTTATAAATATGTAGTTATGTGATTTCTTATCAGAAAATGTAAGCTACTGTGAAGTTGTTGTTGCACTTTTGTTTAAACCCTGAGTTAAAAGCTTGAAATAGTGAATGACTATTACTTTTTATTTTGGGATTGTTTTATGCATTTTTAACACTTGAGGACAATCACAGCAATAAAGTTGGATTCAGACAATATATCTGATGTTATTTTTAAGTGCATTGAAAAACACTTTAATCAAAACTCAAATTTTTCTTTAAAAAAAAAAAAATCAGTTTTTTTTTTTTTTTAGGCTAAATCGCCCATCCCTAGTGTAAAGATGGATGGATGCATTATGTGTAAACTTTGTTTTATTGAGAAAATGTTCTTCTGTTCAGGAAAAGTCTTCATTGGACACAACAGGAAATAGCAGAGAGCAGAATCGCTGAGCTCAACACGTACATGAAGGTAATGTTTCTAATCAAAGTAGATCTTGTGTGTTAAAGCCTCCATGTCGGTGGGCCGATGCTGCTGTAGGTGGACGAACGAGCACTGACTCTAATGTTTCAGCAGTGGTTTGTAGATGTGGGCGTTGCTGCGCTTTGCTCTGCCCTGTGCCCACATCGTCTCACCCACTGGAGTTTGGAGACTTTGACATCTTTCACTGTTGCGCCAACGCTAAAAACGTAATTAGCTTCTCTCTCTCTCCCACTTCCTTCCTTTTTCTGCTCTTCTGCTTTTGTCTCCTCTCTCTCTGCCACACACTCGCCCTTGCTTGCCTTCCACTTGTAAATTCTCTCACTTCTCCTCCCTCTTTTCATCCATCAAACTCAGCGTTCCAATCCCTGCTCGTCAGCGCTAACGTTTTACTTTGATCTGTTGGGGCCTCATTTATTAAACATTGAGTAGAATCTACACTAAAAATGAACACACGTTAAAAATAGAAGCTGCGTTCACGCTGCAGGCAAAAGTGGCCCACATCCAAAACCAAACTGGAGCGTGAGCAGCGTGTTACTGAACATCCCCAGAAAACTAGTGAAATAAATCCTAAACAGGATATTGTGTGTGTGGAGACCTGGGGCTTTATTTATTCAAGGTGTGGCTAGGTATGCACACTTCAGCTAGCGTACGCTAAAAACCACTTACGACCTTTACGACTTATAAATGAGGGCGCACATTCGTCCCACGCCTGTTCCGTTTTAAATCACAATCATCTCGAAAGTTGTTGCACGTGAGGAAACGCCTTACTCCGCCCAAACGGTGCCTACAAAACGCCCTTAAAGCTGATATCCTGTGTTTCTCAGAAACGTCTCGATGTCCCGCCCTCAACAGCCTCACTTCCTCTCCCAATTTACCACAAGCCACGCCTCTACTTTTCTGCACGAGCATCGCAGAACATAACAAGGTCTCATTGATATAGATCTATGGGTCAAGTAAGAGCCAAAATCACATTTACCTGTTCACTGTTGTGGGCGTGGCCTTGTTTCCGTGCACAGTTCCACTGTCTCAAAAACAGGAAGTCAAAGCCTATTGGCTGAGCGAACTCGGCGATTGTTAACATTTGTATAGAGGTCTATAGGATGAAGGAGGGACTTGTATACGTTAATGTATATGAATGACCACCAGCAGTAGACCATAGTTAGACTAGTTAGGTATTTTTTTTGCATTTCAAAAGAATGATGCATATATTTCTATATTTCTCAGAAACTCCAGATATCAGCTTTCATGAATATTCAATCATACAAACGTCACAGTGGACCGAGGGGGAAAACGAGCAAATAAAACCAGTTTCTATTCTGTTCAACAGCACACCTGATCTGAGCCTCAGACAAAAGGCTGGAGGATCATTGTGTTGTAACGGAGGTGGACATAGATGTACCAGAAGCATGGGAGTAAATTGTATTTCTCGTTTGAGATAATAACCCGGGGTTTCCAACTGGTTACGTCTCCGCTGCGCCACGGCACTGATCCGGTTTTGCCCCGCTGTCCGCCGTCTGGTAATCCACACCGGTTGCTTTTTGAGTGCGCCACGGTGCACTCCGGTTGAACGACTGTGACGTCACGAGACAGAGGAGTTCTCATGATATTTATATAATTGCGAGAGAACGCGGTTAAATGTATGTGTTCTAAACGCAACAATAAACAGATAAACAGGTCAGTGTTCCTAACCAAGGAGAACAAGAAGGTTGGACACATTTTTTATCAACAGCCAACAGAGAAGAGATAAAACTGCACCAGTAAAACATGAACTAAATCTGTTGCCTGCAGTTTACAGTGTAGTTACAGTATGAGAGGAATCAATATAGTGGATGTGAACAGGTAGTGAAACACCTTTGAAACTATACGTAATTCACAATATTTAATTTCAAGTAAAACCATATTTTTCATCAGTCCCACAGTGTTTACTGGTTGGTGGTACTGGGGTGAGTGAGGATCTATAGATGGATTTCTACTCCCATAATCCCCTGCGTTCGTCGCCATCTTGTGTGTTACTGTAACGTTAGCAGGTAACTTAAGTCACTGATTTTACCTGATTTTAGTCGTGTGTCATGCCGCGTACATGCGTTGTGTGGAGTTTCTCAAACAGAGCGAAGCTAGAGGAAAATAAATGACAGTTTTATTGCATTCCTAAAATAATAACTAGTCAAGGAGAATAAATAGAACGTCCGTCTACGAAACGGAGAAACAAAGCCATCATTAACAGGAAAGCTTTCTAACCTGACCCAGGATGACATTATAAAGTCTGTATAAAGCTGTGATGCTTACGATTGAAGCCAAATATAAAGCATTTAATGATCCAACAACCACAGCCGAAGTTATCAATGCTTCTGTCAGATCATTCGAAAAGTTCAGTAATATGGGGCTTCGGGTAAAACCCTGAATTCCGAGGTATTTCTGAGTAATTTCTGAGGGTATAAATATGCATTTAACACATTACTGGTATATTATAAACCAAAAAATATGGATATGAGACATTTTACTGCTGCAAATGTATAACATAAGGTATATGAGTGTCAGTCACTTGGCACCAGCAATAATAACTGTTTCTAGCTGTATGGCATTAGTTAGAAGTTTCAACAAGTCACAGATCACATTCACAATAGTGTCCTGGTTCAATGACGCACGCAGACGGATGTTAATGCAGACACACAGAAGGATTTACACACAGACACAAATAGTTTTTACAATTGCGTGCGTGTGTGTGCGCGTTTCCGTGCGTGCGTTTGCGTGCGTGCGTGTGTGTGGACCAATCAGAAGGGAGGAATTAAAGCAGAAGCGTGTAGTTTTGCTATGGCGCTGCATATCAGTGTGACATCTATAATTAAAGGCAGCAGGTTTGGGTCTGATTAAGTGGATCTGTAACTGATATGTGAGCACATTAAATGTATGAGATGAATCTGGATTCAATTCACCATCGTTTCTTCAAAGTGTTCAGAGTTTATTTTTATAAATCACAATCTATACTTGGGAAGTCGTAAACACCACTTTCTATCCCCGTTTTTTTTTGTGTGAGCAATCTTTATAAATGCGGCCCCTGGTGTCTCTATGAATCACTTTCTTCTTCTCTTCTTGTCAGCGGCTGCTGGGTCTACCGACATGGCTGCTTCTGGACGACGACCTCAGGATGTTTTTCTACCAAACGGAACAGGACAGTCAGCATCAACCACGAGCCCTCAGGCGTCTACGCCCACAAACCCGCAAAGTGTAAGCCCTCCACCACCCATGTATCATCCACACAGTGTGACAAACTGAAACGGTAAAAACACGTTCAGCTCGTCCAATCAGGACGTCAGATGGTAGAAAATGAAGTGCTGTCTGATGATGAAAGAAGGTGACACACAGATGACTCCATACATGCACAGTAGCTCCAAAAACACAAAAATAATCACAAATATACACAAAATGACTCAAAAGTACACAAAGATGAATCTAGAAACACAAAATAGGAAAGAAGGTTCACATTCACCACGGAATCAGGTCACATGTTTAATGACTTCTATTGTGTGGGTTGGTTTTTCCAGAACAAAATGTAAGTTTTGAAGGTGATTATAAGTAGCTTTGTGTCGGTCAGATTTGAGTGTTGATGAGGAGAATGTATAAGCTTTGTAGTAGAGTGAGGCCCCGTTTACATGAGAACATTTTCAAGTAAAATCTCTAAAGTTTTGTTGTGTTTTGTCTGACCGTTTACACGGCAACAGCGCTTTGGTGCTTGAAAACTGAACTTTATAAAAACGGGCTCCAGAGTGTATGTTTTTTAGAACGCTTCCCTCTTCTTCTCTGTCCAGATTTACTGTACATGCCCCTGATACCCAATGGTTCCTGCTCTGTCCTGTGCCTTTTGAACTGTTTAAATTACGCATGGATGTCGTTTAATTTGAGTTTTAATGAATCCAAAACTGAAGCTGTTCTGTTTGGTCCTCGCAACTCCAAAGTCTTGTTCAGTCTGGACTCTATGGACACATTTAAAGGAGTCTGTGACCAATCTCGGAGTCATCGTAGACTCTGGACTTACTTTTGATAAGCAGATCAACTCTGTTTTTAAAAAAGAGCTTCTTTCAGCTGCGGGGTGTTGCTAAGCTTAAACCTGTTTTAGGTGAGAAAGACCCTGAGACTGTTATCCATGCTTTAACCACAACACGACTGGACTATAGTAACTCTCTCTACGTTGGTCTCAGCCACGCCCCCCTCGCTCGCCTCCAGCTGGTTCAAAACACTGCTGCCCTGTTTAAAATGATTTTATTGACATACAAATGTCTAAATGGCCTCAGACTATCCTACCTGTCTGAACTTCTTCAGTCATACACTTCGTCTCGGGCGCTACACTCCACAACCAGCTGATCTTGGCTGTGCCGAGGACAAAAAGGAAGTTCTGAGAGGATCAGGCCTTCCCTGTGGCAGCTCCAAGGTTATGGAACGAGCTAGCGTTAAATATAAGAAAGGTCTCGTCTGTTCCCATTTTTAAATCTCTTAATAACCACATTTGTTCCCTGTGGCTTTTAACACCATGTGAGTCAATGTATTGTATATATTTTATGTTTTATTGTACAGCACATTGGTCAAACCTTGTGCGCTTTATAAATAAATTGGAATTTAAGCAACCCTTTGCCATTACATACCACCTTGTGCTTCTTTATTTGCCCATTTTTTGGCCACTGACTGCTTTTGTTCCATTTTAGTCCCTTTTCACTCTTTTTTCTTGACACATTTTTGCCACTTTTGGACAAGTTTTGGCCATCTGTCATCATGTCTGCTTCCACTCGCTTGTTATAAAAAAAAAAAAAGACGTAGTGGAATGGACCGGACCACCGAGGTGATGCCTGGTAGGCCAGATGGCCAGTCCACTCCTATTAGGGACGCGCTAAACCTTAGAAACATACCAGACACAGAGTAAAGGAATAATGACCAGTACAATGATAAACTTGGTGATATTACTGCCTGTGCATGCAGTACGGGGCGCGTCACCAGCTTCACAGAGAAAGCACACTGCGTTGCGTGTTCTTCTGCTCTGTTCATAGTTCTGTCTATAGTGCTGACATGAGCCTGAGTAGTAAATTATGTCATTTGGCAAAGGAAAAAACCTTTGGCTGTGCTGTGTATGAGCCACAGACGTATGGCACAGACAGGGTTTGGTGATTTGGCCGATAGGCGTCATGTTCTAATCCTTCACGATCTAATATCAGAGTCCCCACGGTCATGAAATTCCTGGAGAAGTTATGGAATTTGAAAAAAACTATTTTCCAGTCTTAAAGTCATGGAAGATTTGAACTGTTTTGGAAATTTAGCCTATTTTATTTTATTGTTTAAAATATGTTAAACCCCACAGATGTTAAGCATTTTCTCAAAGTGATGCATACTGGCAGCACAATTTCACAAATTCACGTGAATTAAGATCACTTCTGCTGGCGTACGCTAAAAAACAGGAAATGCATGCACAAAAACTTAGCGCTTCAGAACTAAGTCGTTTGGTAAAATGTTTTGGAAAAGTTTTGAAGAATCATTGTGAAAAATGTGTGGGAACCCTGAATATGGTCAGATCACACACCCCGAGGCTGTGGTCTTAATTCATAGCTATCAGATCATCAGATTTTATCATATGCAATATGAATTATAGTTTATTTTGATATGATTTCATTGTAAATATTTCTTTGTTAACTCGCACATGCTGTCCTTCATGAGAGAAGGTGAATAAGTAAATCAGTAGGTTTTATTTTTTTGCTTTGTCACTGTTTTTATTTCATTATGCAGTGAGTGAACTTTTATTCACTTGTTAATATTATACAACTGTTGTTATTAAAGTGGCTGAGTGGCATTTTGACACTTTATTGTCTTTATTAAGAAGAAAAATACTGAGATGTGATTTTTGGATCCTATTGCTTTGCCCTAAGGCTTATGTTTTTTATTAAAAGGACAAATGTTTCAGTAAAAGGAAAACAATTACAATGATTTATTTATTTTGCTTTAAGTTGTGAGAATATCAGGGCTTTGACATTTATTTTGAAAAAAATGCTGAATCATCTCTTAAAGCTTCCTGATGATTGTTCTGTCAGCAACAAAAAGCCTTTTTTTTTTTTTGTCCTTTCAGCGTTAGGCTGAGTTTTTATTGGACGTTTGATTAAAAGCTGGAGTTGGACTTGCAGTGAAATGTAACCCAATTAAAAACTACTAAAAATAAAAGCACTACTGAACAGAAAAGATGTTTTAGTCTTAAACTCAGCCTCATTACTTGTTTTCTGTTTGTGTAGGAGTTCAGTTGACCACGTTTTGTTTCTTTTTTTTGCTTATGTAAGCATTAATATTGACTCCCTGCCTACGTTATTGGGCATTTAGCTTACAACCAGTTGAGAAAATACTGCAATGCAGAGCGAAGAAGCACAAGTGGTTAGAGGTCAGCCTCCTACTGAGTTAACTGAGCTTCAAAAAGAAACACTCATGTAGTTTACAGTAAGTTTATCATTTTAAATCAGAATTAAATAATATTCCAGTCATAAAAAAAATATTTTGTGAAATGGTTTGTTTACAGGTAATCCTTGTTTTGGTTTTTTTTTTGTTTTTTTTTTTTTAGAGGAAATTATATCAGTTTAATTTTGTGTAAAATTCACGGTGCTGCACAAACACTTTCTAAATGATTTATGACTTATGGACATTTGTTTTTAGACGTAGTGTAAAATAAAATATTGGAACAATTTAAACCAGAAAACATTTACTTCCTGTTGAGAGCAAATGATCACATGATCAACATTCATATCAGCATTTAGAAAAAAATGACCAATCTGAGCACAGGAAAGAAAAACAACAGTGTCTGTGTAATTCTTTAGTGGTAGGACTAAATAAAAAATGTAATTAAATAGAGACTTAGTAATTCATTAATCTTGATTCATCTAAATTAATGGCCTAACAAGATTTGACACAAGAAGCAACGTTTTCCAATTTAATTGTATGTTGGTGTATGACTGAATCAATGAAAACAATAAGGGTTCTATTCTCCCATGTGCGTAAGTACAAAAAGCTGCGCTGTTTATGTCTGTGTGCTATTCTCCCCCTGTACTTAAGTCAGTCACTGCGTGCCTTCATCCCAGTTACGTACTGGGTGGAGCTGCCTTGAAATGTGGGCGTTCCCATTCAAATCTCCGGTGTGCGTAAGTCCTTTTCCTCTTACCGCTTCTAACCCTGGAATAAGTGCAGCGCCCCCATAAGGTGAAACATTATATTGCACTAGAAATATGGACTTAGTTACATTTGAAGCCTCACAGACTCGTGGGTCACACAGCAGCTGTTCACTCAGTTAATTAATCACGTGATTAAAACTCTGACAGACGCAGACTTCTGTCCACGTTGGTCACAGTGATTCAACTATTTTCATAATATGTCCAACGTAAAGTCACAGTTTGATCCACTACAGAGTGAAACAAGCTGTCATATGCAGATGAGGATGGACCACAAACTGTTCCCACACATTTTAATGAGGCTCAGGTCACTTTAAACTATTTATATTTGCAAATTGTGTATTATGGAAGTTAATAGTTCTGTTTCACTGCAAAAATCCCTCTGTATTAAAGCAGGATGCTCTGAGGCCACGTTATTTCCTCATATCTACATCATCTAACTCTGTCACGCTTTACAGTGATGATGATGATGATGATCAAGGAAAGAGATTTTAACTAATCAATAATCTGATCAAATCAATCTGTTACATTGTTTATCAATGAAGGCGTTTAAAATTAAAAGTGAATTTTATCATTTTCACGGATTTCAATGACATTTACAAGTGTTGGGAAAACTCCATGTTCTGTGATTTCTAGACAGCCCAAAAAAATGACATCACCGCCTCCTTTCCTTCAACCCGCCTTCATTCACACATACGCGCTTTTTGGCTCGTTACGTGCGGTAGGTGTGTCAGCAGCCTGGACGGGAGAATACGTATAAGAGAGAAGTGCGTAACCGCAGGTGTACAAAAAGCACTAAAGTCCAGACGGGAGAATAGAACCCTAAATGAGCTTAAACCACTAAATAGTGGAACATGGTACCCCAGTTTTGTGTTTAATTAAATTGTAATAGTCTGAACGCAATTACAATTGAATTTCAACAAATCTTTTCCCATTACAATTATGTCATGATTGTAATTCATTACCAGTTACTTTAATACAGTTTTAATTGACCTTGTCCTTCTCCATTGTTGTGTTCCCTTATTTTTCTCTATAGTTTAACAATTCAAAGCAAAAGTAGAAAAACAAAACAGAAGTAAATAAATGTGGTGCAGATTAAAACAGCCACTTTGCTCATTGTGATAATTTCATCTTTCTACTTTCACAATGTGGCTTTTAAATAATATTTTGAACAGTTTTTTTAGTGATCAGCATGTTCTCATTTCTTCTCAGTGAGTGTTTTTGTGTTGCTGTTCTTTTCCTCTCAGATTATGAAACTGCTTTTGTTTCCCTTTAATAACTGATTTGTTTTGTGCATGATTGGAATTTTTTGGAGGTCGACCTGATGCTTGAGTTTTATTGCCTTTATTTTGCTAAAGAGTTGATTTGATTGTTCACCGCAGGTGCTTTGATTTATATATTGTGTTTATTGCTCTTTTTTTTTACATTTGAATATTGTTTTTGTATTTTCTTACACTTGTACTCAGTAGGAAACGTTTGAGTGAATGAAGAACAGTGTAAGGTGAACACAATGACTGGTTTAAAGATTCTGTACTTTTTTGGCTGTAATGTACTGTGTGTATGACTTCCACATGATGTCAATTATGCTGCTTTTATTATTGGATCATTCCATGACATTTCAACAAATGGTCCACACACTTTGGTATAGAAAAAAATTCTGAATTTTTTTACCAACTGTTCCATGATTATTCAATAGTCACACTGTACATTTTTAGTTTGATTGGATGAATACTTTTTGAGATGTGGCCAATTTAGTGAGGGCGGTATGTGTCCTTATTTTTCTACCATTTTCATTTTCCAATATGGGTTAGGGTTAGACATGGGTTAGGGTTAGACATGGGTTAGGGTTAGACATGGGTTAGGGTTAGACATGGGTTAGGGTTAGACATGGGTTAGGGTTAGACATGGGTTAGGGTTAGACATGTCAGCTCCTCTAAATAGTCACAAAGTCAGTGTGTGTTTGGGCCTGGAAGTATACTCTCATCCAACACTAACGGCTATGCTAACGATAGTTTGTCATAACAAGATCGCAGCTTCCAACTGTGCATCAGAAACGTGTCCTTTTCACTTTAGCTGGTGTTGGACACAGAACCTCCTCACGGACATTTCAGAGGGTTTAAAGACTCCTAAGTGTTGCAGAGCTAAAGATATCTCAGAATGTGTAACGCTTCACTTCCGGGTCACGTACTTTGGCAAATCGGTGATGGAGAAAACGGATAAAGGTGTTCGTTTTCCGTTTTTCGTTTTCTGTACTGAAGCAAAAGAGCTTGAGATTGAAAAACAAGGCGTTTTCTGTTTTTTTCATTTTTGTTCTGGAAACAAATATCAAATGAGTGTTTTTTTCATTTTTCACATTTTTGTTACATAATGAAAAACGAATGATCGAATGATACATAGATTAATCCACCACCAGATTGGTTCTCATTATAACTCACAACCTTTTCCTAAATGTCCTAAATCTAAGAACTTAGATGTATACATAAGAAAATATTATCTCATCAGAATATAAAATGACTATCTTAAACACTTTCTAAGCCATTAGGAAAGTGCATAACGTTGGGTTCAGAGACCATACTAACACTGTTTATAAAATCTAACCTTCTAAAACTAAAAGTGCTTTTATTCATATTTAAATCAAGGACTAACCAACTTCTGAGCAACATCCAACTATTATTCATCAACAGGGAAGGATATCATTTGCGGGGAATGCTTAATTTTAAGGTGCGGTGTGTTCGTACTACACTCAGGAGCCAATGTGTCACTCGAAGAGGTGTGAACTTATGGAATGACTTAAAGTATGAATTAAAAAGTGCTGTGAATTTACATCAATTTAAAAAAACCCAATATAAGACAAGTATCGTAACGCAATATGCAAAATGTAACCACTAAGCGTGACTTTAGTTGGTGTCTAGTACTACTAAATGATAATAGAATCACATCATGCTGATACAACTACTGTCACCAACGTCTCCACATGATCTGTTCTAATTAAAGTGGTGTAATCCTATTAAATAACCAACTTACCATTTACATACTGACTTTTTATACTGTTATACTTGATCAATACATAAAACATTCCTGCTTACTACGGTCTAACAATATGCAGTAAGCTGTGTTAATGTTATTCTTCACGACATAACTCAATGTACAGTAATCTTCATAAGCTTGTGACAATATACGTTTGATGTGGAATGTAGCTATAAGCTCTCACCATGTCAAATGCTACAAATTGTAAGGTCTATGTTATTGATTGTACAGTATGGTTGAAAATGCAGCTGTAATAGGAACATGTAACTCATTAACAGGTACATGCTCGTGGTTGTGTGTGCCTGGGTATGAAAATGGTCTACTTGAACTTTTACGGTAACTTTTCCAATGTAATGTCATTTGTGAGATGCAGTTGTTGTTGGTTGAGTTCCCAATGGGAAAACAAATGTACGAGTACTGAGAATATGAACATAGGGGTAGGCGTGCATAAGCTTCATTGCTTCAGCCTTCTCATTTTGAGCTTCCATTACTGTGTGATGATGTGATTACTGTAAGTAAATAAATGTAAACAGCTCAAATAAACCAAAAGCTGTCCCCTTTGAAGATACCTTGAATAGAGAAAAGAAAACGGCACAAGGGCAATAACTTCAGAAATAAACCTCAAATACTATGTTTTTGGGGTTCTTAGAAGAAATGGAGATAAAACATGGCATGATATGGGACCTTTAACAATCCCTAATGATAACGGGTCCTAAATCAGCTGTAAACTCTACTAAAACCAAATCTATCATCGACTTTATTTCCTATTTATTGGTTACAATGTTAGGCTTCCTAATTAATGACAATATTGGTTTTAATATTTATGGTGTGAGCGTCTGAGCCTTTTTGTCAGTATACCCCTAGATTTATATTTTTTATGGTAAAATGTGGGAAGGCTTGATATGAAACATATTTTAATAATTGTTTATAACTACATACTGTATGTGTAGAACTGTACATAGAACTGTAACATGGTTCCACAGTGTAGCCTTAAATTATAATGGACATTTTTTATAGACTTTTCACCGCAATTAAAATTGTAAAGTCAATTATCTGAACTAAATTACAATTCAATCAATTAAGACAGCAACAGATTTTTAAAATTACAATTATGATTATGGCATAATTGTAAGTAATTAGGAATTACACAATTATAATATAACCCTTGACAATGCTAACAACAATGCTTAAAGCTGGCTGAAGGCTCTTTTAAACTAAACTCTATTAGAACACACGTGACGTGATTATGAATAATGTTGATGGCTCAGATGTTTCTTTAAGCGTGTAATGTGTCAGAAGTTGATGCTGTTCATTCAGCAGGAAGTGACATAAGAAGAGCTGCCATCTCATATCCTGTAAATAAAACCTGACAGTCTGTAGGTCACTGAGCGCTAAAGGACAAAATCACACACTAACACTTAAAGAAAGGATGAATAATATTGTGACACTCTGCACAGTGAAAGGAACCAGCACTCAAAACATCAGTTTATTTAACCAAGCAACAATTGTCACTGTGGGCCATGACAATGCCAACAAAAAAATAAAACTCGCGAGGCTCGTAAAATCCACACTCTCTCCTCTGCACACTTTTTTACATCCTCATCCCAGCATCCCACTCGCTCATAACCCCTCCCCTCAGGCCCGTTGCCATGACAATAACATAAAAGATAGGAACCATGACAAATAACAGGATGAACATAAAACACTTAAGTCATTACACTGCCTCCTCCCCACAAAGACCCTTGTCTCGAGGGGGAACAAACAAAGTCATGCAGGTGTCTCGGGCGCTGTGTATTCCTCCTTGACTGAGTGGGAGGAGTCACAGGAGACTGCACTTTTGAAACTGAACCTTCTTGTGATTCAGTGGGAATCACTGCACCGAGTGAAAAGGGCTGTGTCGCCATTGGTGTGGAAACAGAAGGTGCTTCAGAGGGCGTGACCGGCTCAGTCACTTGTGGGGTTCTGTCGGGTAGGTGGCACTGATGAGGATTTGCTCTGCCCCTGTATGGTGCCAGTCGGTCTCGGTGGAGAGCCACCCTTCTTCCTCTGGGTGGTAGCTGTACCCGGTAGACCACCTTGCCCAACCTTTCCAGTACAGCGCACGGCCCCACCCAGTGGCAGTCCAGTTTCGGACACCGCCCTCTTTTTCTTTTTGGATTAAAAACCCACACCAATTCTCCAACCTTAAAGTCCTGTCCCTTTGTTCGCACATCATAATTAATTTTCTGCCTTATACCTGCCTTTCCCAGTTGGTCCAGGGAAATGCATGCACTGTCTTCATCAGATCCTGAAGTCTTCTGGCGTACTCTGGACCTGGTGGGGCTGTGGGTGCATCTGGGGGTCTACCGAACGCCATTTCTGCTGGCGTCCTCAGTTCTCGCCCCAACATGAGCAGGGCAGGTGTGCAGGATGTAGAGTCTTCAACTGCAGACCTGTAGGCCATTAAGACTAAGGGCAGGTGTAAGTCCCAGTTTCTCTGATGTTCTGAGGTAAGAATGGCTAACTGTTGAGCTAGTGTCCTGTTAAGTCTCTCTACAAGACCATCACTTTGGGGATGTAATGGAGTTGTCTGAGTCTTGTGCATCCCTAACCGCTCACACATTGCTGAAAATACTTGTGACTCAAAGTTTCTCCCCTGATCACTGTGTATTACTTCAGCTGCACCAAACCTAGCAAACATGCCTTCCACTAACGCATCAGCGACAGTTATTGCTTCCTGGTCAGGTAAGGCATATGCTTCTGGCCATTCCTTAAAATAGTCCCTTGCGGCTAGCACATACCGGTTTCCTTTGTCTGTAAGGGGAAAAGGCCCCATGACATCTACAGCCACCTGTTCCATTGGTGCCCCCACTGCTAACTGCTGCAGGGGGGCGTGGGACTGACTTTGGGGACCTTTATAAGCAGAGCAGAGATCGCAGCAATGGCAAAAGTCCTCTACATCCCTTCTGAGTCTGCCCCAGTAATACCCCTGCCTCAGGCGCGTCATGGTTTTAGAGACCCCAAAGTGTCCTGCCCCTGTAGTCCCATGTGCTGCTCTTAATACCTGCTCTTTTAGTGCTCTCTGGACTACCAGCTGCCACCTCTCTTCACCAATAGCTGGCTCTCCACGCCCTCTGTAGCACCCCATCACTCAGTCGGAGGGCCTCAAACTTAGCCACCAGGTCCTTTGTAGCCAGTGAACACCTTGAAACCTTACTCCACTGTGGTTTCTGCCCCGACTCCACCCACTGCAACACTGGGAATAAGTCAGGGTCCTGTTCCTGCTGATTTCTCCATTCCCCAGGGTCTGCGACCTGTACCTCTCTGCACACAGGTTCTCTGTCTACCTGCTCAGGGCTTCTCCCTCCCCCACCTTTGAACTCGACTTCCTCAGCCTCTCTCTTTTCACAATACCTGCACCCTCTTACAGCACAAGGCCAACGAGACATGGCGAGTCCCTGCTCTGTACTCCACTGTGAAGACATATGGTGCTAGCTCCTCCAACCAGTGTGCCATCTGACCCTCTGGCTCCTTGAATGACATTAACCATTGGAGGGCGGCATGGTCTGTTCTAACTACAAAAGGTAGACCACCTAAGTAGTACTTAAAATGATGCACAGCCCTCACAATGGGCAGCAGCTCTCTACGTGTCACGCAATAGTGCTGCTCAGCTTTGTTAAAGGTTTTTGCTAAAGTAGGCTATGACCTTCTCTCCCTCTGGCCCTACTTGGCTCATCACTGCTCCTGAACCTGAAGTTTTAAGCCAGCATCAGCCACTTTCTAGGGCTTTGTTTCATTGTCCAAGTAAACATCTGTTAATAACTGATTAAAAGCAGAAACGATGTGAGAACCTAAACATTGCAAAAACACATTGCATGCTTTACTTCCTCATTACTAACGCTTTGGATTGGTTCATTTCCTCTGGGTGAGAATGTAGCAACAGGAAATGAAGTACAGATAAAAATTTATTACGTCCTCTCGTCAGTGAGCTGATGTCGTTATTGGTGTTGTGGTAATGTTAGTAATTGTATAATAATTAAAACTAATATCTATAAATATAGAGATTTTATGTGTGCAGCAATTCAGTTATTTTTTTTTTTTATCTTTATTTTATCTTATTATTCACATTGATACAAATGCAATTGTCAATTATTGGGACACTGGTTGTTTTTTTCAAATTTTTTCAAATCTGTTTCAGAGTTTACTCGTCTTTCTCTGTTTAGACAAATGTACTGATAATTAACTTCCTGAAATGGAACCAAACATGATAAATAAGTGATGCACCTAATTTTTTTTTCTCTTATTTGAATATTAATATTAAAAATGTGTTGTTTGCACATTGTGTTCTTTGGTTTTAAGATTTGTGTTACTGACTAGTAAAACCAAACAGGAAAGTAGAAACTTCCTTTTACTGAAGCTTTTATATTTTATTTTAACTTTTGATTGCACTGTTTGGCGTTGTTTTTGCATTTTGCACCATTTTTGTTTTGTTCCCTCAAGACATTTGCACTATATCTATAGGTGTTTTATTGTATTATAGTGCATTACAATAGGTTGTATCTTTTTTCAATGGTTTGTTGTGTTGCAGAATTACATTGTTTTGTCTTGATATGTAAAATAGATAATAATGTGTACACATTGTATATGAACTTTTATTTATTCAAAGGGGGGTTGAGACTAAGCAGTAATTGCCTGACGCATGGCTGAGCATCAGCATTGATATTATTATTTACAGTCTGTCAGTGACAGGGTTGGGGTCAATTACATTTTTCAATGACATCTTCAATTATCATTGTTCAATTATTACTCAATTATGATTATGGCCACAGGCAATTTTTTCCAAATAAATTACATTTACGATTATAATTTTTCCCCTTAATCAATTACAATTCCATTCTCAATTACTAAAGATCAAATTCAGCTAATCACAATTTCTGAGCCTAAAATAAATGTCTATCTTCTTGTGTTAGCTTTCTGTTAGCATCTCTTATAATAACAGGGCCAGTTTTGACCCATATGTCTTAAATCAGCTGTAAAATACACAAACAATATTATCTAATTTGTTTCTCATATCTTGGTTTCCTTGTTAGTCTTTATAATCAATGAAAATATGTGTATTAATAATTTTGGTGTGGGCATCTGAGCCTTTTTTCTGTCAGTACACCCTTATTTATTTATTTTTTTAAATGGTAAAATGATCCTCAAGAGAACTGTCAAGTAGTGGGAAAACTTGATATGAAACTTATTTTAATAATTACCTACGTATGTGGAGGCCATTTAACTGTAACATGGTTACCTTTAATTAAATTATAATTGACAGTTTATTTTAGCATTTCCTCGACAATTACAATTACAAAGTCAGTTATTTGAACTCAATAATTACAACAGCAAAATATTCTTTCAATTACAATTATTATTACATGCTAATTGTAATTAATTAATCAGAATCAGAAAGGATTTGATAGGGTTAGGGTTACAGTTTAAAAACAGTACAAGGAATTTAACTAACAAACCGAGGTGGCCATTTGTGGCGCCATCATATTTAGATGAAACGGACAAAAACAGGAGGAGAGGGTGAGGGGAAAAGGCAGGTTTTAAACTGAATTTCCTGGAGAGGACAGTATAAAACTAGAAAAAAAACTCCTTGTCGTACATGCACAATAAACAATAAAACTAAATAAACAGTTATAATTGACCCCAACCTGGGTCAGCGCACTTTTCACAGAGATCCTCTGATCTTTATCACGACTGTACTTAATCTGCGTTATTAAGAAAACTTGTTTGGGTGGGATTTTAAAAAGTATGCACGCTGCAATGAAAGCAGAGAATGGAGACATAGAGCAGAGATCATAGAGTCACTATAATAAAACAACAATTAATAACTTTAATGCACTTTGTGTTTTAATGAGAGAACACTTTCAGCAGCCCAGTCAGTTATAAGTCTGTACAATATTATTTAATGTATGAGTGGAGACAAGTTAAACATTTTATTTTATATTGGGCATTGTTGGAATGTCAGTGTTAAATAAATATATTTAATTGATTTATTATTTGAAGCATTAATATTAATTTATAAAACTGCAATGGTTAGTGGTTAGTACACATTCATAGCCATAAATGCAATGGGAATAATAATTTGCATATTTCTTTTGGTGCAGCCTTACTAAATAGTTGATATAGTCAACTACTGTTTATTTTATATTTATAATCTTCAGATGACTTACAGTGGGGGGGGGGGTTAGCACAAATCACGGCAAATTACGCCACAACGAACTTGAAATGTCCATTTGCTTCACGTGTTTTAAAGGAAATATACCACAGAAATGTGTGATATGAGTTTAGTTTGTGTCATAGAGAGATTTATTTTTCATTTTGCACAAAATCTTGCACCGTAGTGTCATTACGTAGGACAGGATTTTACAAAAAATGATGAGTCAGCTTTGACAATCTTCTATTTTCTCCACTTTCTATCAGGGTTGGTGTCAGTTACATTTATATCACAAATGTTCAATTACAATTCAGTTATCAGCATTTTTTACAATTACAATTTAATTACAATTTTTTTTTCATCCTCAGTCAATTACAGTTACATTCTCAATTACAATTAATCACAAATACTGATCCTGAAATAAATCATCTATTAAAACTTGTGTTAGCTTTCTGTTAGCATCTGTAATGCTCATGATTCCTAAATATCTATCATCTAATTTATCTAATCTATTGATTACCATGTTTGGTTTCCTAATTAATGAAAATATAGGTTTTAATATTTTTTTAATGGTAAAATGTGAGAAAGCTTGATATGAAACATGTTTTGATAATAATTAACTACATATGTATAGAACTGTAACGTGGTTCCGCAGTTTTGCATTAAATTATAATTGACAACCTTAATAGAATTTTCTTGGCAATTACAATTACAAAGTCAATTATTTGAATTCAATTACAATTTAATAATGATTACAACAGCAACAGATTTTTGAATTACAATCAATTATGCCATAATTGTAATGAATTATAAATTACGCAATTACAATTGATCCCAACCTGCTTTCTAGACATTAAGTCACCCAAAAAATACTGTACAATTTCAATCCCAAAACATGCATGTGAGGTATTTCTGCGCCATATATGGGCCTGATTTTAAAAAATGGTTCAGATTGTGATTATTAATGTATTTAAATAAAAAGATTTAATTTGATGTCTTCTTTAGAGCCAGAGAAAGCATTGATCTGTAGATTTCTTTTGATGATGGTTTTTAGTCAAAAGCTTTGTAGTTTGTACTAAAGCTTTTACATTCTTGCACGAACTACAATCAAAATGAGGTCTTTAAAAAAAAAAAAAAAGCTTAATTGATGGAGAAGCTGAGATCTTCCCGTTTTAAAGCTGTTGTTGATCCTCAGAGGTTTAGCTTTTCTTAAATTATTATCTTTGATCAAACAGCCTAGAATTATTATTTTTTGTTTAATTTTAAAGAATTAAAACCATAAACCACTGCAAGGAAAAACACATTTACAAAGTTTTACAAATACCAAACAATTGTGACTTTTCCCCAGCGGTTTCTCACACTGTAGAAACCTTTAGTCTGTGGTAGATTTTAATGTTCCACTAAAAGCATGGGATCAAGGACATCATAACATTATTGCTCTTTCAACTGTAGTGTCATCATTAATCACTGAAAAGGTATTTTCTTCATTAGAAGAAAAACAAACACATTTTAATTATGTTTGATTTCTTTTGTTTTTCTAGGAAAACGATCAAAACACCAAAGATGGATCTCTTTTCATCCCCCAGAGCTGAGGTAGGTGTAGTTACACACACACACACACACATCCACATGCACAGTAAGCTGAATGCCAGTAGTTCAGTCACTGCAGGACCCGTGTGCTTCGAGCTATAGTTCCATCAGTTTTATTTTAGTCCTATCCCAAACTCAGGAAATACCCTAAATAATTTTTTTTCCCATATATGTATTTTTAAAGTTGGAATTTGCTGTGTTAAACATGTTAAAATGAAAAAAAAAATGTCAGAAGTGGGATTCGAACCCACATCAGCAGAAGGAAAGATCCTGTAGTCTAGCGCCTTAGACCACTGTGACGGAACTGCGCATGCACACAGGAAGTGCCAGAACTGTAGTCAGGTTTGTCTGAGGTCCAGAACTATAGACACTTCAAACTTTAAATCAACAATAACATGATTAAAAATCTCCCACTCATTAAAGAAAAGCCTTAAACAATAGAAGAACAAACCACACTCTAAAACTCACTCACACATGCTGTCCCTTAAAAGAGAAAGTGAATAATATAACATATTTAAACTAGGGATGGGACTTTATTGCATTGATTTTGATTAATTAATTATGAAATAAGAACACACTTAATGCATTTAATCACTTTTTTTTTACACTCTTAACAACCTTTATAATTTCACAAGTTCCCAGTATACCCATAATACTGATGCAAAGACCACAACACGAGAGACGAGAAACCCTGAGTAGTCGATCGTTGCTGTGCTTTGTGGGAGTTAATTTTAGTTTGAATAAAAATACTGGATGGAAAAGTAAAGCCCAGTTGTGTGAAAATTGTGTAAAACAGTTGATGATTACCAGATCTCTGCCAGGCTCAGCTAGCGCCTCAATGCTAAACGTGTAGCAGCTAGGGCCTCAGTGCTAAACGTGTAGCAGCTAGCGCCTCATTGCTAAACGTGTAGCAGCTAGCGCTTCAGTGCTAAACGTGTAGCAGCTAGCGCCTCAGTGCTAAACGTGTCGCAGCTAGCGCTTCAGTGCTAAACGCGTTGCAGCTAGCGCCTCCGTGCTAAAGGTGTCGCAGCTAGTGCCTCAGTGCTAAAGGCGTCGCAGCTAGCGCCTCAGTGCTAAAGGTGTCGCAGCTAGCGCCTCAGTGCTAAAGGTGTCGCAGCTAGCGCCTCAGTGCTAAAGGTGTCGCAGCTAGCGCCGCAGTGCTAAGGGTGTCGCAGCTAGCGCCTCAGTGCTAACATGGCGCAGCTAGCGCCTCAGTGCTAACATGTCGCAGCTAGCGCCTCAGTGCTAACATGTCGCAGCTAGCGCCTCAGTGCTAACATGTCGCAGCTAGCGCCTCAGTGCTAACATGTCGCAGCTAGCGCCTCAGTGCTAAGATGTCGCAGCTAGCGCCTCAGTGCTAACATGTCGCAGCTAGCGCCTCAGTGCTAAGCATGTGGCAGCTAGCGCCTCAATGCTAAACATCTAGCAGCTAGCACCTCAATGCTAACATGTAGCAGCTAGCAGGGACAATGGTCCTAGTGGAGCAGACAGTGTCTCCAATCCACACTGACACTCAGACAGGATTCAGAACCAAAATGAATAAATCCATGAGTGACAAATGAACAAAGTCAGTGATAAATGATTGTAGTGGACAGTAGAGGATGTGGGCGGGGCTAGAAGTGCTGCTACATATAGCATCGTCTGACCCAACCAACTTATCATCTGTTATGTAGAAAAACTATTTCAAACTAAATTCATCATCTTCATCAGTTGTTCTGTTTATTTCATGATATCCACAAATATTCTAATTATTTTACACTGTTTAGTTTATATTTCTCTGGAATGTTCTGGACTAAGTGATGTTTTTATTTTAATACAAAAACACATTTATTTTAGAAAGTTTACAAAAAATCCAGAAAAGCATGAAATTTAAGTTAGTGCTTTGTGAACAATGCAATAATAATATTAATTCATATTACACATTATGTTAGCACTCAGTGGTGGAAATAATAAACTCAGGTTTGTTTTCATTGATTCAGTCACTTACCAACATACATTTAAATTGTTAATATTGTTTGGCCATTTTTTAGATTAATTACAAGTGACTTTCCTGTTTGACAAACCTTTGCTTTAAAAAAAATCTTACACCGTCTTTCTTTATTACTATGAAGAGGATTTTCAAACAATAACTTGGTGCTTATCCTACCAAGCTGCCTTTGTGGGAACAGTGTGAGGTTTGTGTGGGAGTTTCATATCTGTAAATATTGCTGTTGGTGTGACTGAAGCGTGACAGTCATCCTCTGATGTGTAATATTACCCTGACTAAACACACATCAACGAGTATTATTTGTAGAAATGTATGACGTTAGACTATCGTCTATTTCTGGAGTTCTCAACCTTCGGACCACGACCCTTTTTTCTGTAATTACACCAAACTCACCATATTTTAACCTATTTTCGTCACTTTTTCCTGCCATATTTTTGCTCTTTTTAATGCATTTTTGCTACATTACTACAAATTATACTACTTTATCAAATTTCAATGCCTTTTTTGCACATTTGTTCCACTTTCAAGACATTTTCAGCACTTTTAAACACTTTCCACCACTTTTCCACCTAATATCTCATATGTTGACCCATTATTGTCACTTTTAACCTCTTTTCACCATATTTCATGATTATTTTTGGCAATTTAGCGTTAGCCATTTCTGTCACTTTTAAGCCAATAGTGACACTTTGAACACGTTTTTACCAGACACAAAACGCCCTCACGTTGTTCTTCTTGTTCCTCTTGCAGTTGTGTACACTAGAGACCTTTTTTTAGTCGGTGGAACCGAGTCATTTGACTGGATTCTTGGGAACGTGGTACAGTGCGGAGACGTTCTGCAGGCCCGGCCCTAGTTCATCCAAACTATTTTTTACCACTTTCTCTCTGTATTTTCTGTATTTACAATTTTTAACCAGTTTCTGTGGTTTTTAAAATCCAATTTCACCACCATGTCAATGTTGGTCATTTTTAACCCATTTTATTTCTGATTAAAACAAGGACTTACATCTTTAAGATAACTCTATACCTTGGACCAAATAATACAAAAACTTCCTAACAGTGGATATAATTCATATTAATAAAAAACTGTGGTTATCACAGATTCATAGAACAATAGATCATCATTTTTCTGAGCTGAAAAGGTTAAAAAGCTCCTCCATTAATGAGACTAAATCAGGATTTCTTTTCTCTTTTATTGTCTTTATTTGTTTATATAATGCAAACCAATTAAATCTTATTTTTATCCTGCGTCCTCCATTGATCTGCGTCTAAATAAGGGTTAGATTACTCTGTAAACCCTAAACACGTTAGTGGTTCACAGGAATTGTTTTCGAGTTCAGTTGAAGTATTTTACCGTGGTAATGAAAGCATGAAGCATATTATACAACGTACTTTAAATACATCTCTCTCTCTATTATCTATCTATCCATTTGAAAGCCTTATGAATCCATGTATCATTCATTCGTTTTTCATTATGTAACACAAACATGAAAAATGAAAAAATACCTCATTATTTGACAGAAAATTAACACCTTTATTCGTTTTTCTCCATCACCGATTGGCCAAAGTACGTGACCCGGAAGTGAAGCGTTACACATTCTGAGATATCTTTAGCTCTGCAACACTTAGGAGTCTCTAAACCCTCTGAAATGTCCGTGAGGAGGTTCTGTGTCCAACACCAGCTACAGTGAACAGGACACGTTTCGGATGCACAGTTGGAATGCGATCTTGTTATGCCGAACTGCCGTTAGCATAGCCGTTAGCGTCAGATGAGAGTATACTTCCAGGTCACGTACTTTGGCCAATCGGTGATGGAGAAAATAAATAATGGTGTTTTTCATTTTTTGTTTTCTGTACAGATGCAAAAGAGCTTGACATTGAAAACCCAATTTTTATTTTGGTTTTGGAAACAAGTGTTTTTTGTTACATATTGAAAAATGAATGATACACGTTGGCTCGTTTGTTATGATAAGTTTTAAACTGGGTCTTTAGTGGAGAAAACAAACAATTCTGACATTAAGGCAACAGACGAACACAGCGTTGTCTTGTTGCCAAAATTGAGCGAAACAACCTGAATTCTCTCTTTCTCTTTCTTTCTCGTCCTCTTCTCTCTCCCACACAGAAGTAAAACACTGCTCTGATGCTCAGCCCACTCAACCCTTACTTTATTTTCTTTCTGAAAACTGTGCTTTATAGCATGTGAACGTGGTTGACGTCCCTGCTCTGAGTCCCGATGGATAATCTCACATCTTGGGACATTTGTCAGGGCCAATCAAGCACAAACCCTTCCTTCCACGTCACCTCGTATGAACTCAGCTTCAGCATCAACACTGTGAGCATTAGTCGCTGGCTGCGTGCTACAAGCTTGATTTCCAGCCAAGGTTTACGTGCCGGGTGGATTTGAATTAGTGACTCTGAGGTGTTTGTTGTTGGAAATAAAAAGCTAAATCAAACCAGGATTCACAAAGCAGAAAAGGGTAAAGATCAGGATGGAAGCAAATGGTTAATTAAAGCTTCAAAAAATGAAGAGAATGTCCTTCATGGAGGAGAAAATTGAAAACCAAGCAGGTGTGAATCTGCAGTCGGAGCAGAAATAAGATCCTATTTTAGATTAAAACTTCACTGAAGACGGTGGAGAATCAGTTTTGTGTAGAACTGACCGACTTTTTACTGTATCAGTGTTTTCATTAGGGGTGCACTGATTGCCTGACCTGCCCATCCCGATTTTTTTCCCTAACTGACATGAAACACTAATGTTCTAATCTTATTTTATTGTAAAGCATTGAACAATACGGAGCACAGTGTAGGACCTGCCTTTTTCCCCTCTTGTTACCTCATGTCTCCCACTTCTCATCTAAGATATGGTGCGTGGCCTTTGTGGCGACCCACAGTTCTCCACGTGATTGTCCTTTCATGTTTCTTGGACGCGATGTAACTGAAATGCATGTATGCCCTTCGTGGGGCGGCAGTAGCTCAGTCCGTAGAGACATGGGTTGGAAACCGGAGGGTGGCCGGTTCAAGTCCCAATGCGGACCAAAATACAGAAGTTGTTCTGGTAGCTGGAGAGGTGCCAGGGCACTTCTCGAGCACTGTCGAGGTGCCCTTGAGCAAGGCATCAAACCCCAACACCCTGCATTGTGGAAGCAGCTCTGACATCTCTCCATTGATGAATGTCCACAGGTCCTGTTTGTGCGTGTGTGTGATTCGGGCTTGTGTGTGTGAGAAGCATGTCCCTAAAAATAAGAGTAACATAATTTCCCTTCAGGGATTAATAAAGTAATTAAAATTAGAAAAATTAGAAAAAAAATTAAAGGATTTCTCATTTCATATCCGTGAAACATTACAAACTTGTTGATTTCACTGCACATGTGGTAGTTGTATTAAATATAAATAAAATGTTTAGAACATTGTTGTCCAAAATGCTAAATAATATATATATATATATATCAGAGTTCTTGCCAGCACTGTTGAGCATCGGGGCCCCACGTTGTAATTTTGCTCCCCTATGGTGTGATGTTGCACACTTGGACTTCCAGGCGTGCCCGTGTTTTCTCACTTTTAATCTGCATATATTCCAGAAACGCACGTCAGCTGCACCATCTATTTAATACAGGTGATTTGCTCGGATGCTCCTGTCTTTACCTGAGGACCCCTGCAGCCACTTAGCTGCCCCCGATGTTGCCTGTGCGCACTTTGTAACCCGTAATCACCATTGAATATAAATATAAATTCAATATCACATGAAGCTTCTTCTCATGTTTATAACTCGCCTCGGATCATTCTACATGTGTGTGCACTGATGTGAAACGCTGTAAAACAGAAACAAATGTGTGTTTGTGAAACGTGTGTCATTGACCACTGAGCCAAATTGCTACGTATATAAAATGAGGTCTAAAAATTATGGACAAACAAGCATTTCTCTCTACTCTGAAACGCTGGGGGCGTGTCAGTAAGAGGCGCTGCAACCACGCCTACGCATGGGAAGGGTGCCACCTCTGTGTATTAACCCTAACCCTATGGGAGAAAGCAGTGTGAAAGTGGCTCCAGCGTCGATCCTGCTTCTCCCATTGGTTTTCCAAAAGTGCTCAAATCTGGCCAAACAAGGTGTCAGCGGAAAGGTCTGCTCCGCCCGAGTCCGAATATGTGCATTCCTCTTGGGTACAGTGAGAACTGCGCCCCCTAGAGGCGAAAAACTAAATTGTGGTGCAAAAAAGGTGCTCATTTTATTCAAAATGTGGCATCAGCAAATGCATTTTATTCCCCTGAGTCTGAATATGTGGTTTGTTTTTGGCTATGGGCCTTATTGATGGAGGTCGCGAAGGTTTGGTGTGTTTTACACAGACTTTACAGACACATCGGCTTTATTCAGGTCAGACGGGTTTGGACCGTGTTCTGTTGGGCTCAGCCTGGGTCAGGTTCTCTTTTTAGGCCTGATTAAAGCTCTACTGCAGGGGTGTCCAAACGCAGTTTTGGAGGGCCGGTAGTCCACCGGGATTTTAACGTCTTTCTGCTCCAACAGGAGCCTCTCAGCAGGGACACATTGAGAACCTGGTGGACACCCCAGGTCTACTGTGGGCGTCCTCCACTTTCACCCTTAATCACCATCCAATATAAACAGTGTGCTTCATGAACTGAAAACTTTTCATTTTAACATAGTTATCATGAAGCTTCTACAGAGCTAATGCTAACAACTGATGCTACCGGTGCTGCTGCTGAAGGGCCTGGTGGTGGATGGTGGACACAGTGAACCACTGCTTTGGAATGTGTGGAAGTGTTTCCACACACTGGACCACAAAGGTGGTTCCATCCATTTTTCCTCCAAGCGATGTTTTGTTGTCTCCTGGCGCGTGACGTCACAGACAGTAACGTCTTTATTATTAAAAGTGCTTTTCAAACACATCCATATAAAGTCTGCTGTGCTTGAATCTAATTAATTGTTTTCTTTGCATCGATACAATCGATTGATTACCTTTAAAACAATTTTAGATCGATAAGTGTCATCAGGAGGGCCAACTTGCCGATTGATGTCGTTGGAACGTAGGATAATTAATCTAATGGATGATTTGTTGTAACCTATGGAATCATTCTGTGGACATCACATTAAAAGTAGGCTTAAGCTGTTATTTCCATGGAGAGATACTTTATATAATGTGACCTAGAATTAGGTTGGGGGAGAGGGGGTGTCTATGTACCGTATACATCGGTATTGATTATCGGAAAAAGTGATTTTTTTAATATTGAAAATATTGAATATTGCAAAAAGCTAATATTGATTATCCCTAGAATTACGTACACACATTAGTATGTGGAGGTTATCTAATAATTATCATGTTTAAGTATTCAAATTATTGTTTAAAAAACATTAGTTTAGCATTAAATCATTTAGACCATGAACATTATGTTGGGTGAGTTGAATCCTAATGAGTAAATAGATTTAAAATCAATCACAAAGCTTTGATTGGATGAAAAGTCTCATCTATGATCAACTTCAACCATCAACACTTCTGCTTAGAGTTTGGAAAGTCAGAAAAGAAAGATTCTTTTAAAGGACAAGTGATGGGGCAGACGTAGGAAACAGACGGCCCGGGTGCTAAACGTGGTCCTCGGTTTAATTTTGTGGTCCCCAAAGTAGATACAGTACAACACGACTCCAAAACCCATCAAATGACAGTAGATTACACACAAGGCCAATCCCAACCTTTGATTGTTCCTCTGTCAATGCTCAGATTGCTCATTATTCTAAATGCTCACATGAATGTTGTCAAGCCCTCGGTCGAATTTCGTGTGTCCCCCAAATTTAAGAAAAAAGCCAAATGACAGAAAGATAACCAAATGCACAAAATGACCACAACTGCACAAAACAGAAATAAAAACACACAAAATGACTTGAAAACCTATAAAATGAAAATAAAAACAAAAAATGGCAAAAAATAAATAAAAAATGGCACAAACACACAAAGCGGCAACAGAAACATGACTCCAAAAACATGTAAATTAACCAAAAAAATAAACATAAATGACTCCACAAATACACAAAACGACTGCAAAAACATATAAAATGACAATAAAAACACAATAATGGTAAAAAAAAGACACAGAAACACACAAATGAAGGGAACATGTGCAAAACTAGACTAAAAACACACGTTTGTTGTTTCCTACGTTAATGCTCTGATTGGTCATTATTCTAAATGCTGACATGAATGTTGATCATGTGACCCTCAGATCAGAGTCAATCACTTTGTTGTGTCCCCGCTGTGATAAAAGTTCTCCAGACGAGAGAGAATAAAATGATAAACGATTAAATACCAAAGGTGTTGGTGAAGAACTGAAACGTGTGAGAATGGCTTCAACAAATCCTATTTTTGTTTGTTTTTTACCAACTCGCACACATTGTTCCTTTATGAAAAAAATGAAAGTCAGCAGCAGGTCAACACAATAATAAAACTTCCTGGAGTTTAAAGTTTGCATGTGTTTAACGTCAGTACATTATTAATTTAGCTCCCTTCCTTTCTCCCTACATTCATTACTCACTGAAATGTCTTCCTTTTTACCTGAATCCCCATTGTTGCCTTCACTCCTTCATTCTCCATCAAATGCTTTATTTTTCATACAAATACACAGGTTTCTGTTTATTTTTCCATATTCTTGTTTGTTTTTAAACCAAAAGATTCTGATTGTTCTCATATTGTAATCAACATCATATATAGGAACTCTGCCATTTTTTTCTTTGAACGCCAGCTTTGATAGTATTAGATGGTGCCGTTATTTACTGTAACAAATCATTGTGGGTGTTTTTTAATTTGTTTTGCCCTGAATTTCACATGATTTAATAAAATATAATGAGAGAAAAGTCTTCCACCAGGAGCAGGTGATAATAATAAAGAAAGCATGGCTCAATATTGTTCTCCCTTTTTTTAAGTATTAGACACTTTATATTATTATACAAATATTATATACATTTATCTTGTATATGTATATATTTATCCTTGAAGCGCAGAGCAGTAAGGTTATGTTTTACCCTCCGTTTCTCTGTTAGCAAGATAACTTAAAAAGTTATTAACAGATTTCAATGAGATTTTCAGGAAAATTGATAAATGGGACAAGGAACACATGATTACATTTTGGTGATGTTCTGGCTACCAAAAGAAAAAAATATATATATATATATCTATATATCCCATTCATTTTTCCATCCACACTATGGAACTTCTTGTTGATGATGTCATAGGTTCGCTCAGAACACCTTTGCTGATGATGTCATCAGTGTTTCAATTAGAAAAAGCATGACTTGTAACAATTGTTATTGTCAAATGCTAAAGGTATTTTTTGATTATTAATTAATCTAATCGTATATATGAAATCAGTGTAGGACTACATCATAGGGTGGAACTCACAGTATGAGTGGAAATGAGCTGCTTGGTGGAGGTGTCCGCTCTCCGAGTGCTTTTCTAGTTGTTGTTATTTTCTGCTTTGTTTTTTGTTCTTTTTCTGTTCTTCACACACACACACACACACTACCAAGTGAAATTATTTGCAGTTTTTAAACTTCACTTGTGAATAAAAACCTTTTTGATTCTGACAAGTTGTCAGTAGTTTTAGGTAAAAATTCTTCAACTATGTGACATTTCCCAAGTCTGCATTACCTCTTTTTATCCTTCGTCTATTGGCTTTTTAAATCATTTTTACATACATCTCTCTCCCTGTCACACAGAAATTCAAACACTGTTTTCCCTGGGAACATGAAGTGTGTTCAGTCTTACCCGTCATTGTTGAGTCTTCTGTCGTTTCTTCTTCCCCTCGCACTAACTCTGTGAATGTGTGTCTCAGGCGATGTTTGAATTTCGTGGCAAGAGCAAAGCAGAGCTGAACTTTAAGAAGGGAGAGGTGATCGTCCTGCTGCGAAGAGTCAACGCCGACTGGCTGGAGGTAAGAGTGGAACAACCAACAGAGAGCAGGAGAGAGAGAAAACGAGAAGATTAGAACCATAACGGGAGAGCGAAGAGTGGGTGAGTGGAAAGCAGAGGAAGATGGAGAGGGTTGGATTTGAGGAGGAGGAGAAGTAGTAGGAGCAGCAGAAAAGAAACAGAAAGGGCAGCGGGGAGGAGGAGAAGTGAGCAGGATGAAGAGACGAGGACGAAACGTCATTTCCATTCCACTTTCTGAATGCTACCCATAAGTTAGAGGCTAGGGTTAGACCTACAGTTCATGTACTATAGGTATGTGCATGACTGTGAAATATGAGGAAACCATCTTCATGGTCACTTTCACACTGTTATTCAAAAAGTTCAGAGTGGTTTCAGCCGAGACCCCACCCCCTGTGACAAACGTGTATGCATCTATACTTCTGAATAGAGAATATGCATTATTAAATAAACAAATGATTTTAGTCTTTAACCTGTAAAGCAGGGCTGTCCAATTTTAGGCCCACAAGCCAACTTTGATTTTGACCCGCTTCCCATATTTGAAATAGTTTTGTTTTTTTTTAAACATTTTTCCAGCAGTCTGAATGTATTTTTTGTTGCACTTCCTCTGTATCACCACAAATTGCCATTGTTTTACATTAGGAGTAGGTGGCGCTGTTGAGCTCCCGTCAGCTCAGATCTGTAGCACAGCGGTTCCCAAACGATGTGCCATGGGACAAGTCCAGGTGTGTCGTGGGATTTTGTGACAACCATACGTTATTATTTAAGGCCCTATAAAATCCACGTAAATGGAATCTCAGACGGAATCTCTGAATCGACCAATGAAAACGGAATCTACTGTTGAACGCGGAAAAGGACAGAATTGGCATGAAACGCCGTCACCTTGAGGCAAGGAAAGTTTTTTTTTTTTTTATGTTGAAATGTTTCCGGGGACCGCTCATTAGATGCTCCGCCCTCCCCCCTCCCATCCTGGCCACATTAAACACCACCTAAACCTCCCCAAACAGTGTCTAAACTACCAAAAAACTACACAAATCATCACTGACGCCTAAATACAGAGCTGACCAGTGCCCGCTTAACTTTGCTGTGTCTGTGAAACTCCTTCCGTTTCTCATCAAGAGCAGCAGTGCTCACTGAAAACATGAGTCAGTTTTAATCATCTTCATCTGTTCAGAGTGTTTGATCAACATCTCATCAGAGCTACAGAAGATCTGTGGATAAAGTTGTTCTGTTGTTGTGGACGAGACCATCAATACCAGTGATTGTAGAGTCTGAAACATCGTAGATTATTAATAACTACTGATACAGTAAAATATTCTGATCCTAGTGGTGAAATAACTGATGCATCCTTGCGTCCATTTGTTTTTGTTTAATTATTAGGGTCTGGAATGATGTCATCAGGATCATTTAAATTAGGTTCATTTAGATTAAGTTGATCAAAACGCAATCAATAAACCTGATCAGATTCAGTATATCATTGATCATTGGGAAATTGCTCTCATACATCTTTATATGACCACATATAAATACTTAAAAAGGAGCAATCACAATAATCCATGTCACTACTATTTATACTGTATCTACCTTTTAATTGTATCTTACTTTTTTTTTCAACAAACATTTTTGTTTAATTATGTTTTTTTATTTATTGGTATTTTGTTTTCTTGATTGATTCATATTTCTAAAAAACTGAAATAAAACAGATTCCATTGTGCCCTAATTATTGCAATATACAACTACACTACTTTTTTAATTTACTACTTTGTATGCACTCATTTCATATTACAGAGACATACTCTAAACCTATTTTTTTAATATTTTATTAATAAATATTTCATGAGTTATATAGTTTCCTTTGTCACATTTTATTTAGCATTAGTAAATAATTATGCACATTTACATATATTGTACATTATATTAGTCATAACACGTGTAATAAAGTCTATTTTGCTCCGAGTGAGAAGAGGTGTTTGAATGACGTGCTGCTGTTGGCGGCAACTACTTATAGTGGATGGGACTACCTACATTTCACCAGCCAATCAGGATTGGCGTAATGACATTGTGACTTCTGAGGTTTGCAGCAGAGAACTCTGAATGTAAAAAATCTTTAATTTTTGCAAAGTTAATGTAAAATATTAGGCTACAAAAGTACCTGAGGAGATCAGATTATTGATCAGATTATTGATCAGATTATTGCCGTGTGAGGATTGGCTGCATTTTTCTGTCTGAGCCACAGTTAAAATCTCTCTTTTTCCCTCCAGTACTAACGACAGATTAATGTTTGTTTTTGTGGAAAGCCTGTTTTTATTGACTTCTAACATTCCTGCATTCAGACATGATCAGCGCATCACTCATCATCATCAATATGGTACCTGCTCTAAAGCGTGACCGAGTGTGATGCGCTGGAGGTTTGAGGAAATAATCCTGCAGAGTGTCCTGCTTTAATCCAGAGGAGACGGAGATGTTTGCAGTGACACAGAACCATTGGCTTCCAGCGTAATACTCAGTTTTATATATAAATAGTTTAAAACCTTATGGAGCTGAAGCTGAGTCTCATTTCTAAATATGTGTGGGAACAGTTTCTGGTCCATCCTCTTATGTGCATTTCACCAACCTCCACGTACGACAGCTTGTCTCACTTGTTATTTACTCTGTAGTAATTCTTCTCCAGTCTGCATTTACTTCACCCACTGGAGCGTCATGTTTAGGGGGAGTAAATAGCGTCATGTTTAGGGGGAGTAAATAGCGTCATGTTTAGGGGGAGTAAATGGCTCCTTATTAGCTATGAAGAGGTTTACGCAGTTGACGTAGCACCCAACTGTGCGTCGTGCTATACACTGTCATTCACTCCTAAAGGTGATTTGAAGACTCCGAAGTACTCCACGAACCTGGAGCACACAGTGAAACACCTTGTAAGCACAGAGAGAAGAACAACACTCAGAAAGGTCTCACCCTACGAGCGAACCACCTCCCACCACTTTAAGAAGAAACTGTTCCTGCTGCTGTTATAAAGCTCTGAACTCTTAACATAATCCATGTTTTTATGTGCCGTCCACATGTTTAAGATACAAAAATAGCATATTTCTAAAAAAGAGATGAAAAATGATGAAATAATATTAGAAATGGACATGTATGTCTAATTACCAAAACACCTCGTCATATGTGTGATTATTAGAGTCCTGCTTTAGTTTCATAATGAGAGGAGTGTCCTCACTTTTTCAATTGGGCGACACCAAGTAAATATAACACCAGAGTGAGAGTAGTAAATAGTTGTGTTGGAGAATCTCTTGGAGTGCTTTAAGAAAGGTCAGAGGAGAGTGTTTAATATAAATGTGCGAGGTGTTGATGGAGTGTGAGGGATGCTGGGAGTCTGTGAGTGGGAGAGAGCGTGCAGGTGGAGGAGGAAAAAGTGAGAAGAATCTGCTTCAAGAAGAAAAAAAGGAGCCAAAAATGTGTAAATGGAATCATAATCCATTTCTTTTCTTTCTTTTTGGCACATTTTGCTTTGCTTGTAGCAAGTGCTTTGTTTAGGTGGGTGGGTGAGGTGCAACGCTAAGATATTGTGTAAAGTTGTCTCAGTCTCTGAGTGCAGAGCAGCTGTGGGTGGGAAAAAATGAGAAATCCGACTGCCAGGCTGTTTCATCTAGATACTCCTGCATGAAAGTAGCTTTTAACGTAACATGTTAGGAAGACCAAGTATGCACTCGTCACAGAGCTGCCAATGACACGCAGTCACACATTGTTGTCTGTGAGTAGTAATAGATGACATGTCTGAGCAGAGCAAATGCTACTCATGTTCTGAGAAGCTTTGTGCTGAAGCCTGAGTTATTTTAGAAACTATGAAGGAATCTAAAAAGGATGAACTGAGAGAATCTGAGTCAAACTATCTGAGTTTTTGAGTCACTTGCCATCACACATCACGTTTGCCCTAACTTTGAGTTTTGATTCATATTTACTAAAGGTGAAAGAAAAAATAGTTTTGACGATATATCGCAATACTTCATACTTCATTATTATTATTATTATTATTATTATTATTATTATTATTATTATTATTATTATTATTATTATTATTGTTGTTATTATTATTATTTTGTCTTGTTTTTGTTATCTTGATATATTATTTTATTTAGTTTTGCACATATTAGTCTAACTACTGTTTATATTTGTTTATATTTTTTTTCTTGTTGATTATTTAATGTTTACACTATTGGAGAGAGCACAATTCACCAAGTCAAATTCCTCGTGTGTACAACTTACATAACTTGGCCAATGAAGTTGATTCTATTCTATTCACTGCATGATTATCATATCGATCAAAAAAAATGCCCAAATGGATTTCTTTAATGTTGTTTTTTAAACAGAAAAACCATTTAATTGTGCTAACATCTGCATAGCACATAAACTACTGGTTACTAGGTGTCAGTGAACGCACCGTCAGACCTTGTTGAACTACCTCAATCATCAATGCATTTTAGCTCGAAGTTGATTTCGCTTGATTTTCATATTGTTAAATGCAAATCGTAAATCGTGTTGTCAGATTCATGGCAATGCACAGCCCTAATATTTACCCAGGATGAGAATTGTCATCGTCATCCTGGGTATAACGTTAAACTCCAACTGTAGGCTGCAGCAGGGGGAAAGGCTAAGGAAAAAGTCTCGACTGACGGATCTTGTCCTCCTGGATGTCTGTAGGGTGTCACCGATCATACCTAGTCAGCCAACTCACCGGATATGAGAGGGAAACTGGTTTCAAATCACCTGCTGTCTGGTAGTTCATTACTTTTTGAGATCAGGCTCTGAGAATGCAAATCCTACCCATAATCCACCAGCTGCCCTGCAGACTGTCTCTTAAGGCAAAGGCTAGGTGAACCATACTCCAATTACAAATCTACACCTCCTTGGGTTGCCTAACACGTGGCAGAATCTTCAACTATTGGGCAATGACCCTCTGAAGGCCAAAGGGTGGTGAGAGGGCTGAACGATCGTTCAACACCTAAAACATCTATGTTCTGGTGTACAGTTATCCTGCCTAGAGACCTCACGTCCACACCAGCTTCATATCCCCCCAGTGCTACGGTGAAGGAGAAGTGGCAACAGAGGCAGGCAGAGGATGCTGCTGGAAGCGCCTAGTCATGATATGATGGCCGTCCACCGGTTCAGACACGTTGCCTCTGTCCTACAGAGACAGAGCAACCTTTTTGGGAACGGACTTACTCTTCCAAGCTATTCTTACTCAGGGACTTCAATGCCAGAGTGGGATCAGTTGATGTCACCTGACCTATCATCCTTGGTCGGCATGGTACCGGTTGTTGTAATTCTATCCCTGTGTGGGCAGTATGCGCTGACTGTCACAAACAAAGACAAAGGTGACGTGCACATCACACATTGCATGAGCAACGTGTGATGGAAGCAAGATGGAAAACTCATGGTGGGACAAAGTTGCGGAAGATCCTTTCATGCAGGCCTGCAGGCTGTTTTTGGGCCCAAAACAACTGGGTAAATCCAGATTTGCTCCTCTGACAAGTATGTCGTGCTCACTGACAAGCGTGATATCCTTTCACACCAGGCTGAGCATTTCAATGAGCTCTTGAAGAAATAATCCATCTTTGAAGAGGCAGTTGATGCGTTGCCCCAGCTGTCAGGTAAAAGTGAACTGGCAGCCTGCCCCACCAGTGCAGAAACAGCAAAGATGTGTCAGAAAATGACTCTTTAAAAGACACTTAGAGGTGACAGATTGCCCCCAGACAGTAGTAGTGGAGAAGCATGTGTTGCTGTACTAACTAATATGAAAGAAGGGTGAAGTCCCTCAAGACTTGGAGGATGCATTTATAGTTTTTACATTAAAATTACAAGATTACAGTTTAATTTAGCAGTTAGGGTTAACAGACTTTCTCATCATTCCACAGTGATGACTCAGGTTGGATTAAAACTGGTGATATTCCATCGTCCTACATTCGAACCATTTCCAATCAGCAATGGAGTGAAGCAAAGATGCATTTTGGCACCAACCCTTTTTTCCATCCTATTCGCTGCAATGCTGCTCGACGCCTTCCAAAACCCCAATAGATTACATCTAGTTCAGTTTCTGCAGCGAGCTATTCAAACTGCGAGACTTCAGGCAAGAACCAAAGTGTCGGAGGCTCTGCTGTGGGAATTCCTTTTTGCGGACGACTATGCACTGGAGAAGACCAAGGTCATGTTCCAACCTCCTCCATCCCCTCAGGACCTTACTGCTCTCGCCCTAGAATCAGTGACCATTGATAATACAATAATCAAAACCTTGGAGAGATTATACTATCTCGTTAACACTGTCACCAACAATGGATGTCTTGATGACAAAATCTCGCTGCGTACCTCTAAAGCCAGTTCATCCTTTGGAAGACTGACAAAGAAGCAGGGGCATAATCATGGTAGAGAAAAATAAATATGTTTACAGAGCAGTTATCCTGAGTGCCCGACACTATGTTTGTGAAGATGCTGCTCTATGAGCAACTAAAGGAGGGACAGTGTACCGTAGGATGGCCCCTACTTCACTTCAAAGACATACTGAAAGCTAATCTCAGGAGTTGTAACATTGAAGTAGGAAACCGGGGGAGGACACAGCTGCTGTGAGGGAAAGGTGGAGGACGCAGATCAGCCTCAGCATTGAGTCATTTAACCAGGCATGGGTGGCATTGATCCACGATGAGAGAGAATACTCACCTCAGAACAGGACAAAACCCTCTGTAGTGTTTGTGGTAGATTTTGTGTCCTACCACATGAGTCACGTTAAAAGAAAAGAACTGCTCATCTACGTATACGAGAGGTTCCATTATTAATATTTGTCAAATCTGCTGTTACTGTTACTGGATGTAGTTTGTGAATGGGTTAAGGTTTTGAAACATACTTACCAGAGTTGATTGGCTCTATATATGAAGTGTAAATAGGCAGAACACACAGGCAGTAACGTAACATCCACCATACAGGATTACATTGGGTTCATTTAGTATCTCTGTTTTTTAGGTGACAGTCCAATTTTTTGGTTTTTTGTACTAAATGTGGACATCTTTTGTATTGGTAAACATAAATGGAAACGAGTAATACATGCACCCTTTATTAGTTGGTTTACATTGTGCTTTTTTGGCCGACTGTCGTTCTACTGTAAAGTTTAAAATGGCTCGAGACGATAATGTTTTATCAGATAAACATAGTGCAGATCTCAGAGATCAATAAATCAAACATTATTTCCCCAATAAATATTGTAAAAGGTTAAAATTTTCCCTTGAAACATTGTTTAGATCTCCACTGTAAACATTTTTATTGACATTTTTCAAAAGGTTTGGTGCATTGCATTGTGGGATGTGAAGTCCTGTATATGGATGCAGACGTTTTTACTTCTTCATTGTTTGTTGACCAGATAAGGAGGACAGTGATTGGTTTGACTCAATTTCTGTTCCAGTTTATTTCCAGTATTCCCAGTGATATCACCTTACTCTACGAGACATTCATTTACAGCCGTATTTAGATCTTTCAGTGTAAAATAAACATCTTCCATTGTTTTGTCCCAACTCTCAGTTTGTTAAAACAACAGAAATGTGCTGGAAGTCACTTTATTGAAGTTTTTTGAGGCAAACCAGAAATTATAGCGAGAATCAAGTAAAAACACTTCTCTACATCAGTCTACATTTAGGGATGTCAACCTTGGGGTCAGGACCCCATTTGGGGTCATGAGACACTGGGAGGGGGTCACCAGATGCCTCCAAGAAACTAGGAATATTTTATATACAATTTGAGCCCATTTTTGCTTGTTTTTATCCTTTTGTTGCAACCACATCAAACTTGCCATATTTTAACCTATTTTCATCACTTTTTCTTGCCATATTGTGACATTACTTTCATTTCTGCCACTTCGTCTTTTTTGCACATTTTTTCCACTTTCAAGACATTTTCAGCTCTTACCCTAACCCCAACTCTTTCCACCTAATGTCACATATGTTGACCCATTATTGTCACTTTTAACTAAGGGTGTGCGAGCTGACGATATTAGATCATTAAGGATTACAACATGACGACGATCTCCCAAATCACGGAGATCGTAGAACCGTCTGTAGTTCACATTTTAACCCTTGCGATGCCGTGTCTGCGTCATGTCTGTGGTCCAAACACAGAACATCCAATGTGTTTTTTTTTTCTGCCAAATCACACCATTTGCTAGTCAGCATGTCAGCATTACAGATTATAAAGCGCTTCAACAGGGCAGAAGTACGCTCCGTTAATTTTTCTTCACTGATTTTGACCCATTATTGTTTTTCTTGTAAAACTATTGAAAAAAAAATTAAAAAAAATAATAATAAATGGAGTTTATCACCTATTGCCATTTTGAGAAAAAAATGGATATGAATATTGGTCCATATCACTCAGGCCAAAGCAGTAACGTTTTATCTTGTAAAGGATATGATTTTCTCAACTGTGTGAAATGAGGGGTTCAAACACTGTTTAAAGTAGGATTTTATTAATGAGTTAATGTGTTACCTCAATAACAAATAGAAATCACAAGACTGATATACTGCCTCGTTATGTAGCAAGTGTTGCTAATGCTAATTTAGGTAAAGTAAAAAGATTGTGTGACTAAAATAACTTTTCAGCCTTTTTGTTTGATGTTAATTGTACTAGGAACCAGTTTGATAAATTGCTTACATACAATTAAAAATTGATAAATACCTTTTATTCCTTTTTTCCCTTTAGGGCAATTATTTTAAGTGATTTGGTTTGTTTTATTGGTAAATAACTTTAAAATAGTCTAAATGATTTGAATGAATAAAATCGTGATCGTGATTTGTCATGGTCATTATTTGTCAGTTTAATTTATTTGTTTCTACTTTTTAAAATTACCCCATTTCAGCATATTTTTTTAAATACCAACATGTTCAGAGTCCAGAGATGTAGTTTAGTGTCTGTACAGTAACGCCAAGTGTTTTTTATCAGCAGTAGAAACAACATCAGAACAAAGTCTCACATGCTGCCTTATTACATCAGATATCCAAATATCATTAGCCCCTCCCCTCAGCAATATCTCATCTTTTCATTCTGACAACATAATGTCCCATTCCCTTTATTTTCTTCTGCTCCTCCCACAGGGCACAGTGAACAATCAAACAGGTATTTTCCCAGAATCCTTTGTGAAGATGATCAAACCTCTACCAGAGGGTGACTGTGAAGGTGAGGATGGAGGGCATCCGTACAGCTGTCTGCGTGCGTACCTGCTCACGCCCTCAGGGGTGGAAACCAGGTGTGTTCATCATCAACAAGCTCACAATTACGTGCTTTACTGAAGAGTTTTATTGTGAAAGTCACACATTAGCCAGCAAACACCATGGCTGTGTTGTAAATGTCATACTAACGTACTAAGTCTGACGTCTAAATCAGTTAGTAGTGCGTTCACATTATATAGTATGAAAAGAATGAGTATGCAAGAAATACCAGGATGTAAATCATCTCCATAAAGCTTGTCTGCTGAAGGAAGCATAAAATGTCCTGGTAGATGCTGTGTTGACTGTGGACTCACTGTTGCTCAGTGGTCCAAAGTCCTCTTTTCAGATTAAAGTAAATGTTGCATATCTTTTGGAAATGAAGGTCCCAGAGTCTGGAGGAACAGTGAGAGACTCAGAATCCACGTAGCTTTAAGTCCAGTGTGAAGTTTCCACAGTCTGTGATGGTTTGGGCTGCTATGTCATCTGCTGGTGTCGGTCCACTGTGTTTTTGAGATGTACCTGTACTTTAGTGTGACCACTCATCCTAATCATACTTATAGTAGGCAGATAGTCGACAGTGTATACTTGAGTTTGTAGTGTATAGTACGTTAGTGTCACATTTCAAACACATTCTGTGATGTCATAGTTCTTCAGTCTGAGGTTGATGCAAATTGGCACATTTAGACATTTAAACACATTTGCACAAGTTAACGGGAGATGTTTGTTTTGTTGATTGGGACAGTGCAGCCGGGTGGTGATTGAGAACATACTTGTGATCCTCAGTTTTTTCTACTTTTTCAATGCCTGGTTCTAAATGCTCCAGTTTCCATCCAGTCCCAGTGTGGGAATCTCTAAGTGAAGTTTCTCTGCTGAATCTGTTATTTTTTTACAGTTCTTTGATAGTAATATAATCATATTTTTCATTTGTTATAAAGTGAACTTTTAGAATAGATTTTCATTTTTTAATGGTTTTAAAATTGTAATTTTAATTCTTGTTGGACATAAATTCTTGTTAGCTCTAGACACCAGCCAATAATAAATGTTTCTTCACATCATGAAACAAAATGTAAGGAAAACGTTGTAATAATTAGATTTCTATTGATCGATATACCTTTGAAAGTCACTTTCTAATCTTTCGCACATAATGTCTGTGGACACCAGAATCTTCTATATTCATTTTCTTTATATTTAAAGACAAAATATGGTGAAAACACTTAGAAATGGATGAAATTCTTAGTTACAGCAGACATGTGTTAGAGCTGAGGTGAGTGACAGACTCATTGTATTTGATGGTGAAACAAACGTTTTTGGTGAGCTTCATAGTCAAATTAAACCAACATTAACACGTACAAATGTTAAATACTTGATGATAACTGACTGGTTAACCATTACCATCAATTATTGAGTTCAGATTTCTAAATAGAATCATAACTTGTTCAATCAGCTGCCACATGAAGTCAAATGTCATTCCCTGAAATGAATCTCCATCTTCTGTCTTATTTCTTTGAATTAAAGATGTAGTAATGTTCCAGGAACAGTGAACCTTATAAAAAAAATGACATTCATAGGTTTGAGTTCCTGTAACTGATTCTGTTCCTGCGGCGTTTGGCATTAGTCATGATGTAAGTTACTGGAGAAATAAAACTGTGCTGAGTATTTAAATATCTGTGAGTTTGAACAGGACATTTAGTATCTTTTGTGTTTTTCTGTCGAGCAGAGACGTGTGTGTTCAGGAGGAGCTCAGCATCCAGCCAACTCACCAGGACCTACTGTCTCGCATGAGGTGACTTTCTTATTGTTCATCTGACATATTTAATGCTGCAGTTTACTGGTGGTTATGTGTGTGTGCTCTGTGCTTTAGCTCAAAGCTGTGTACGTTTAGCAGTAGGATGTGTAGGAAGTTACAAATTATTTTTACTCCCTGTCATTATCAGAAAATGGCTGAACGCAAAATTGACTCCAAGGAGGAGTCATCTCTATGATGGATATTAAGAAACCTGCTAAAGTCTCACTTAAAGTGCAGTGAATCTAAAGGCCTTTAACTTAAGTGAATCTATACGAGCCATTATAAAACATGAAATAATAAATCACCAAATACAGTCTTCATCCTTTTCTCTAGTTTTTTATTTCTTTAAAAATGTCTTAATGAAAGGGCGTGGCTTACAGTGATCAGTGTTGGTTTCACTTTAAAGGTGCAGTCGGTAACTTATAGGAGAGAGCGGACTTAGAATTACATTTCAACAAGTACAACTTTCAGATCCTTCCGCCTCCCTCTCTGCTGCTCTGGTTCCAAAGTCCCTCCCAACAAGATTTATCATGACACGGTAGAGCATCCGTTGTTTGTGTTGGAAACACAGAAACATGGAGAAAATGACAACAATAACTCGTAACAGCCTCAGTGAGGAGCATCCACAAACCCAATTCTACCATTCACTGTAGAAAGTACCAACAATGTTCTGACCTTACCTTTGATGAAGATCCGAAGCTCAGGTGTTGGTTTCCATCTTTTAAAAGCTGTTGTTTTCCTTAAAAAAAAGTTTCTTCATCTTTTCTAGTCATCCTGACTGTAGTGTTATCCCACCCACTAGCTAGAGAACGTAGCAGCAGCGGCCACACTATATCAATACACTAATGCACTGTGAACGTACATATAGCATTTAGCATAGCACGGTTAGCTCTCTACGCTGCCTTTGGACGTAAATGGTTGTCATCTTGGGGAACTGACTGCACATGTGCAAACACATAAAAACACGCTATGGGAACAGAGGCAGAGCAGCAATGTGCTTTTGAGAGGGGGCGTGGCCTCCTTCTGCCTTACAGTGGAGTGAGACTGTGCAGCGTCTCTGCCGTACCAGGAAATAGCAATGTTTAGTCATTTAGGCTATGAAAAGCACAAAATGCTGACACTTTCAAACTTATAGGTACTGTAGGCTATGGGAAATGGAAAAATTAATCATTTATAATTATATTATAATTAAAACAATCGAAATATCAATTCATCCTTGGTTAGGCGCTGCCTACCTTGCCTACCCTGACTGTCTGTGTCCTTTAAACCAGTGAAATGCTGCTGAAAGCTGCTCTATTTTAGTTTTTTATTATCTCTGTCATCACCTGGTTACTAGAGAGAATGATTAGTTCTCTTCTCTCTGTGGTAATCAGCTCATTTCCTCTGCTCACTCATGTTTTTTGTGTTAGGTCCAGAGTCATAATGTGATGAGAGGGCAGAAAGGATAGTGAAACATTAGTATTAAAGAGCAACGTGACTAGACTTAAATGTTGAATATAAATAAATACAGCTCCAAAGTCTCAATTAAAGAGGTTTGTAAAAACTTAACCAAAGTTTATCAGTTTTCTCACAAAGATCATCACAGACGGCTCAGACCGACTTTAATCACAGCACAAACATGTAATTGTATCTGATCTGAGGGTCACATGATCAACATTCATCCCAGCATTTAGAATAATGACCAATTAGAGCATTAACACAGGCAACAACAAAGGTTATGTGCATGTTTTTGTGTAGTTTTCTGTATTTTCCTGTCTTTTAATTATGTTTTCATTGTTTTGTGTCGTGTTTTTTTTTTTTTTTCTGTTTTGTGTGTTTAAGTTTTTGTCTTTTTTGTGTATTTATTGTAATTTTGTAGGTTTTTGAAGTCATTTTGTGTGTTTCTGTTGCTGTTTAGTGTATTTGTGGTGTCATTTTGTGTGTTTTGGTTTGTTAGTGTATTTAGTTTTACTCTTTGATTGTTCACCTTTTGATATAAACTAATGTTTACTTATTGCTCTGATGTTCTTGGACGCTAACTTGACTCACCACACCATCTTGTGGCATCAAGTTGTTTTACTATTAAACCTAGCACAGAGCTACTTTCCTAAGGCTGCGTCCGAATAGTCCCTCCTATCTCCTTTCCTATCCACTGTTCCTTAACAGTGCGCTTTAGGAAACTCACAATGACCGACAAGGGACGGTAATAAACCTTGAACAGCTTCAAATAATCTAAAACCCATATCTTATTATATGTAAGACATTTTTTCAGTATATAAATGACAAAAAAGGGTTCAGAGACATTTTTAGCCACAATATGTTTTTTTTCAACATAATTCATATTAGTGAGTGGACGGTGAGTGTGAACAAACATTCTCAATGTGACGTTCTTTTAGTTTCACTTTTGTTCCTCGTAGCCTAGTAACCTCTTTTACTTTGATTTACATTCAAACCTTGTGATTTTTTAGATTATATCAGCGGAAAGCGTAGTTTTTCACCACAGCAGACATCACTAACCTTTACGGCCGTCAGATTATTACATCACCTAGTGGAAGTGCGTCTGATTGTCAAAAAAAACTTGATTGCCTTTCCCTAACTCCTGTAGGAAGTCTCCCAACACCTTTCCTTAACCCTTTGATGTCATCCAAGGGGTTTAGGAAAAGTGGATAGGAAAGGAGATAGGAGGGACTAGTCAGACACAGCCTAACTTAAAGAGTAACCAAACCCCTAACCCACTTTTTTCTGCTGAAAACATATGTATTTGGGTATTAAGTAGTGCGTTGATTGATTCTAGTCAAACTTTTAGCATTTTAGTAAAATTATTTTAATTTTGCATATGTAGTTGTAAAATGTCAGAGGTACTGCCTTCTAAGGGTTAAACGCCGGCTATTACAATTGAATTTTGCTATTGGCTGAGACTGATTATCATGCGTCACCAACGTTCACTGTTGGCCCCACCCCTCCTATAAAAGCTGAGAGGAGGGAGGAGGATTTCCTCCAATCACAGTCCTCAGTGAGCATTGATTGACAGCCTGGGCTTGTAATCGGAGGGTTGCCGGTTCAAGCCTCACCTGGGCCATCACTGTGGGATGTTGAGCAAGTCCCTTAACCCCGAACTGCTCCCCAGGCACCGCAAAATGGCTGCCCACTGCTCCTCAGGGATGGGTTAAATGCAGAGGACAAATTCCATTAATGTAAAAACATTACATGGCCAATTAAAGGCGAAAGCCCCGATTTAATCTTTAATCTTTAATATTTAATCGATTCACGGTGTGCCTCAGGGTTGGGGCTTTTTTGGGTGTGTATGTGAGAGCGGTGGCTGCCTCTTGGCCTGGGATCTCGGGGCATCTGGGGGGTTGCTCAGTCATGGGGGGGTGGCCTGGGGCTCCTTGGCTCCCGTTGTTTCTGCTGGCCTGGCTGCATCTTTGGGCCCGGAGCAAAGCTAGGGTTCGCAGAAGTGGTTCTTGCACAAACATTGGTCATGGATGCACCGGTTTTGGGCTGTAGGATAAACTCGTACTGGGCTTAACCTTAGACACTTTGATCCCAAATACCAGTTTTAGGTATAACCACTCACTCCTTCCCTCTGTTCACAGCCACCACCGCTACTTAAGTAAGGTGCTGTGTCACCACACTTGTCATCAGACTGGCTGAACTGATTACACAACACAATAAGCACAACTATTACTTCACATCTCACTCTCACTTTGAAAAAGTCGACTCTTCCCCACCACTTCCATATTTCTACCCTGACTCCCTTTTCCTTGTTCCCTTCCCCTCACCTAGGTGTAACACTGCCCTCACTTTTTATATTCTCTTTATAGAAAGAGGGAAAGAAGCTGTTTTTGTGTCTGGAGGTTCTGGTCCTGATGGACCGAAACCTCCTTCCAGAAGGGAGAGATTGAAACAGTTTATGACCGGGGTGGGAGGAGTCAGCCACAATCTTTCCTGCATACCTCAAAATCCTGGAGACGTACAGGTCCTGGAGGGAGGGCAGATTGCAGCCGATGACCTTCTCTGCAGAGTGGATGATATGCTGCAGTCTGGCCTTGTCCTTGGCCGTAGCTGCAGCGTACCAGATGGTGATGGAGGAGCAGAGGATGGACTGGATGATGGAGCTGTAGAAGTTCACCATCATCTTTGTTGGCAGACTGAACTTCTTCAGCTGCCGCAGGAAGTACATCCTCTGCTGAGCTTTTTTGATGATGGAGCTGATGTTCAGCTCCCACTTGAGGTCCTGAGTGATGATGGTCACCAGGAAGCAGAAGTACTCCACAGAGATCACTGTAGAGTCTCCCAGGGTGAGGGGGGTGAGGGGGGCTGGGTTCTTCCTGAAGTCTGCTATCATCTCCACTGTCTTTAAAGCGTTGAGCTCCAGGTTGTTCTGGCTGCACCAGGACACCAGCCGGTCTGTCTCCACCTGTAGTCAGACTCGTCTCCATCAGAGATGAGACGATGATGGTCGTGTCGTCTGCAAACTTCAGGAGTTTGACCGACTGGTGAGAGGAGGTGCAGCTGTTGGTGTACAGGGAGAAGATCAGAGGAGAAAGAACACAGCCCTGAGGAGATCCAGTGCTGATGGTCCGGGGAGCAGAGATGGTTTTTCCCAGCTTCACGTGCTGCTTCCTGTCAGACAGGAAGTCTGTGATCCACCTGCAGGTGGAGTCTGGCACGTTCAGCTGGGAAAGCTTGTCCTGAAGGAGAGCTGGGATTATAGTGTTGAAAGCAGAGCTGAAGTCCACAAACAGGATCCTGGCGTAGGAGCCTGGGGAGTCCAGGTGCTGGAGGATGAAGTGGAGAGCCAGGTTTACAGCATCGTCTACAGACCTGTTGGATCTGTAGGCAAACTGCAGGGGGTCCAGGTGGGGGTCGGTGATGTCCTTGATGTGGGAGAGCATGAGGCGTTCAAAGGACTTCATGACCACAGATGTCAGAGCGACGGGTCTGTAGTCATTAAGTCCTGTGATCCTCAGCTTTTTAGGGACAGGAACGATGGTGGAGGCCTTAAAACAGGCTGGTACGGTGCATGTGTTTCTTACCCTTCCATAGGGATTATTTATTATGCAATAAAATAAATTAATGATTTAATCACAAAACATGCATTGCTATTGCACTTGTAGTGTTGACCTTTGACAGCATGTGCAGACAAAGAAAAAGAGAAATATTTTTCGATGCTTGTGTTGAAATTGTTTAAACTAATCATCTGTGTTGTGATGGTGTCGATCCTTGATGCCATATTGTTTGTGTCTCGGTTTGTATTGTTTGCTTTAGAGCAGGAAAATATTGTGAGTATTTTAAACTTTGTTTTTTCTCTTTCAGGAATGTGTTCAATGTGGATGACGTTGCCCTGAACTACAGAGACCCTGAAGGTGACCTCATCCGTATCGTGGACGATGAAGACGTGCAGCTGATGATCAAGGAGGCCAAACGTCGCCAGGGCAACGTCAAAAGACCCGTTAATCAATTTCCCTGGGAAGTGCACGTGACCATGGCCTCTGATTTCTCTGTGTACAACACTGAGGCCTGACACGTTGGATTAAAACAACCTCTGTCTTTAGCATTAGTTCTGACTTCATGCTAGTCCATGTCTTTAGCATTTCATCAGATAATACCTGCTGATTTTATCTTTAATTTTTATTCCTAATGAGACTTATGTAATAAACATTTTCTTCTGGACTGATCTGTGTTTGTTTGTCTCCTGATTAAACTCATATCATTTCTATCTTTTACTATTAAACTCTGCTGCATTAGAATACAGTTAGTATTTTAGTCTAGTTTTGTATGTTTTGTGTCTTGTTCTGGCATTTTAGTATGTTTTCATTGTTTTGTGTTTCTTGTCTTTTTGGATCATGTTTTTCTCATTTTTTGCCATTTTTGTGTATTGTCATTTTGTAGGTTTTTTTTCTGTCATGTTGTGTGTTTTTGTATCTTTTGCTTTTTTATGTGTATTTATTGTTCCTGTTTAGTGCATTTCTGGAGTCTGTGTTTTTTTGTGTGGTGGGGGGGCGGGGTTTCTGTTGCTGTTTTGTGTGTTGAAGGTAAACTGCTGGTTTATCTTACGTTTGCCTCTTTAAAAAAAAAAAAAAAAAAAAGGGTGTAAATAAAACAGGAATCTTTGTGAAAACTTTAACATGGAACATTTAAAAGATTAAATGAACACGTTTTTGTTTGTTCACTCAAAAACGTCCTTGATGAATAACTTGCGTTTTGTCCTTCAAGCACAAACTCACATTTTAATACAAAGGTCAAGAAGTAATTTCTGTGCCACAGATTTTGTGCATAATTAGCAGAAATATGCAGCTGCACCAATGTGAGTATTTGAATCATTTCTCTCATTTTAATAAAGTTCAATACAGGCAGAAAATGTGATTGCAGTACAAGTGGATTTTACATTTGGGCTCTTTTACAAATTGAACTATAACAAGGATGTTTGCAGGTTTTTAAAGAACTGTTTAGCCTTAAATGTTTATCAGATCAGTATTTTACATTAAAATGTATAATTATTCCTGTACATTTTTCCCATTGCAGATTCAAACACTGGTTTGAAGTCAAGTTCCCACAGGATGGTTTAGCACTCGTAGTGTCGGAATCACGTTATTACTGCACAACTAAAGAAGTTTCTACACTATTATTGATTAGCTGTCGTAATCCTGAGTTTTGAGTTGTGAAGTATAAAATTCTGCATGTTGACAAAATACAAAGTACATGATGATCCTGCCTCAACTCACGTTTAATCATTGGAAAACCTGGAGTGGATTTAAAAAAACAATGTTTTAATGTGAAACTCTGGATCTCCTGATGATTAAATAAGATTATAAACTGTACCTGAAACTCCAAGTTAATCAATAAGGTGTTTCGAAGATCTAATCTAAAGTCGTTGTCTTTATTTGCTGTTTTAATTCCATGTTTTCCAACAGAAAAAAACACAACTTTAAACTGAAAATGAATAAAAGCAGCACAACATGTGAATTCTCACAGAATGTAAAGTTTTCTAATGTAACAACTGAAAACCAAATGAAACACTAGTTACTATTTTAAACCACTGAACATTCTGGTAAGTATTTCTATAAAATTTAAAAAACATAAACCTTAATTTCCAGATCTATAAGTCACTACTTTTTTCCTACGCTTTATTTAAACGCTAAGGCTTAAACAATGACGCGGCTAATTTGTGGATTTTTTCCGGTTTTACAAGCTTCATGTCGCCAAAAAATGAGCTCTGTCACATTAGACCAGGTGGAACAATCAAACTGTGTACATTTAATCTGTCATGGTGCGCAGCTCTATAGCACTTAAAATATGGTATGTATATTGAAAATAATTAAAGATAAATGTTTTATTTGTGTACTTAACATCAGGGTGCTGTCACTTTAAAATGTCTGTTTTCTTTCTCTCATTTCATTCACCTTTACGAGGCAGTGCCTGAATAAATGTCCTGTTCACTGTGCAGCAGCTAACGCACTAGGGTCTGTAGCCCCGCCCCTTTACTCGCGCACACGTGCAGCTGAAAAACTCGTCGTTCCGTTCATTTTCAGACCCACTTGTTCCTGTTAGTCAGGGTCCCGGGGGTCTCATTGGGCGCTGGGCGGGGGTCCACCCTGGACAGGGCGCCACAGACAAACAACCAATCACACTCATTCACTCCTATCAATGGGAGGAGCCAGGTGTCCACCCAAGGGCCTGAACCCAGAACCTTCTTGCTGTGAGGCGGACGTGCTAACCGCTAAACCACCGTTCCGTTCTATTTATCCCCTAATCTAAGGTGTGAAGATACCAGTTTAATATCGATCCTGATCGTGTGCATTTGGCCAATAGAACTTCTTTCTAAGAAACTCAGACAATTTTAATACTTTTATTAGTTGATTTTAATCTGGGAGTCATTCGTCATCTTCGTTACTTATTTGATGGATTTTTGTTGACGGTGAATTTTCACAATATTTAATCCTAAAAGATGGATTTTGTTGTGAAACGTCCCACTGTGAAGCTTTCTTTGTGTTGAATACTGCATGAATTCCAGGATCAAAACTAGTTTCCTCTGTTTTTACCTCATTGTTTCCTATTTCAACTGTGAATTATAAAACGAGCTGCCACTTATTTCAGCTTTTTTTGTTGGTGGACAAATACTTAAAACATGTTTTATAACCTGAGCTCAGATCTGTGAGGTGCTGCCACCCACTGGCTGTCTGGAGGTACTGCAGGGTTAAATGTTGCTTTTACTGTATATTTCCCAGTTTGAACTGTTGAGACTTTAGTGATGATATGAAGTCAGAGATGAACAAACTCAAGGGTTGAAGAAGCTGCTGAAAGAGGCATCTGTAGTTCAACGGTAATCTGATCACATTTAAATGATTGGATTTGATCAAATCTGTGAAAAAACATAGTTAATTTTCAATTGGGGAAAGTTAGTGAAAACAAGAGTTATGTTAAATGAGCCAATCGGAAAAAAGCTATACAAATACAGTAAATATATAGAAATAGAAGTAAATATAGTCAACTGCGTTGCATTTCTGCACTATTCTGTATTATTTAAATCAGACCTGATTAGAAATGATTGATCATATCACATATTCTGATTGGCTCCTGTAATTTAATTTGGATTGTATTTAGTTCTCTGATGATTATTTGTAGTAAATGTTGTTGCATGTGTGATCTCTACCACACGGGGGAGCTGTTGATCTGCTGCTTTCTTCTTTAGAATACCCTGAGCCCAATGAATGAGAACACACACACACACACACACACACACACACACACACACACACTGCAGAGGCTTGTGCACTATGTACATCAGCGTTTATTAAATTTAATAACATGACAATATTTGGGCTTTTGTGCCTTTATCACATGACTGTTGTTTTGTTGAATTCCAGCATTTTCCCACAAAACTGATAAATTACAAAGATTTGTCACTAGATGATCTTGCAGGGACTGAAATCAGTTATTTATTGCTTGCTCGTCGGTGCCTTACAAACATATATCAGTTATATGTGGAAGGGAAAACTAAGGCAAGGCAAATTTATAGCGCATTTCATACAGAAGGCAACTCAATGTGCTTTACATGATCAAAAAGTGCAACAGAAAACATTCAACAGCTTAAAATCTATACGAACATCATTTAAAATAATCAGTAAAATCATCAACAAACACATTACATCAACAACATGACCATGACCTTTAATTCTGATTTAAAATGTTCACATGTGATGCTGACTTCAGCTCTGCTGCAGTTTGTTCCACTTCTTTGCAGCATAACAACTAAAAGCAGCATCACCATGGTTACTGTGAGCTCTGGGCTCCACTATCTGACCTGTGTCCATAGATCTGAGAGACCTGCTGGTTTCATACCTGACTAACATGTCACTGATATATTCTGGACCAAACCCATTCATACATTTATAACCAGCAGCAGAACTTTACAGTCTCCTCTGAGGCTGACTGGGAGCCAGAGCAAAGACTTTAAAACTGGACTAATGTGTTCTGGTTCAGACCTGAGCTGCAGCGTTCTGAGCCAGCTGTAGATGTTTGATGCACAGTAGTGTTAAAATTGCACTTTATTTATTATTTGTGATCCACTTGAGCTCAAACTGCTATTTGGCCTCTGAGCTTTGACACCCCTGGATTTCACAGTTTTTATTTGTGTTCTGATAAGTTTGGCAGCAGGAATCCATCAGAGTTCAGAGATCATCCTGTCACTCCTCGTCTAGAAAGCTTGAAACGTTTTGTCAGAATGTCAAATCTTTTTTACTGCAGAAGGAGGAAAATTATTTATTTTTTTATTTTTTATTTTGGAGGATTTGATCAATACCTTCATCTCCACTCTGGGTCACTGAGTTCAATGGTTTGGTCTACGGTGAAGGAGAGAGAAGAGCACTTTGAGGGCGAGTGGAGTCACATAGATGGTCAGACACACACACACACACACACACACACACACACACACACACACACGGTCAATGATGAAGCTGCGGTGAGGCAGAGACTGCTTGGAGTCTGTTGTCAAGAAGTTGGTTTGAGATGTTGGTGTGATGGGTGTGTGTGTGTGTGTGTGCATTTCAATTCCTGTGTGAGTTCAAAAGGTGGGACTAAACAGTTGGTGAGAGGATGAGACGTTTGGTGGAAGGTGAAAGAAAGAAAAAAAGAAAAAGCCTCTGAGAATTTAAATATTTTCCTTTCCAGGATTTCAATCATCTTGGCAAAATGTTTTGTGTTGTTTTGTGTGCGTCTCAGAATGTTGTGGCAATTTGATCTGAAAATAGATTTTTCTTACGAGGAATGATTACATTGTAAGAACTTTACCATTTTACTGTCTGTGCATTGATGTCAGTGATGACCTTGATGTCAGTGATGACCTTGATATGTCATTGATCACCTTCAGACTTAGCCCGGCACATACTGTATGTAGCAATATTAGGCTAAGATGTTCACTTCTGGAAGAAAGCATGACCATGTGTCCATGGGGTTTATTTTTAATTAATGCTGAATCCATTTTTCATGGAATCTACGCTGGCAAACCAATGGTTTCCAGAAATCCAAGATGGCCACCATCCATATTGCCAACTTGTCATAACTTTGGTTCTATTCGACATAGAAGCATGATCTCAGTGGCCAATTATATGTTTATGGTGCTATGGAGGTTTATTATAGGATATATTGAGTCATACAACACGTTTCAGTTTCTCTGTTCAGGTCAAACACATAAAATCCAAATTAAACACTCACTCTGGCCCTCATTTATTAACCTTGCGTAAAAATGGGCGTGAATTTGATTTTACGTTTGGTCGTACGACTGGACCAACATGTGATTCATGAAACATGGGTATCTGACTAATACCAGCGTAGAAATGATCAGGTAAATTCACTTGTCATTAACATGTTACGCCCTTAAATCTTCCTGGTTTGGAGGCCCCGCCCTCTTAGGTAAAACAAACACTGGAAAGAAAAGAAAGGAAATCGTCACATCTGAGGTAGAGCAAAACAAAGATGTGCTTTTTGAACGTGTGAAAACTGTTGGCCACCATATAAAGACTGGCTCATAAAAACACTCAAAGATCATCTACTGAGCAGGTGACGTCTGCCCCCCTGTGTGCACTGTAAACAAACCACACAGAGATCCTGGAAAGACACACGGATACATAACCTGGCAAAATCAAGATTGATGTGTAGCCCCTCCCTCTAACTTGAGTTCTCCACATTGATCTCGGTCTGTCTGGTGAATTCTTTTGGAACCAGGGAGAATTCTTGAAGCTGATTGGGCGAAGCGCCTGTCCACCATGATTTGTTTTAGCCAATTACTTGGTAACAAATGATGATGTCGTCATCGGCATGTGCCACAGAGACGCTGCTACAATAACAACAAGGCTTTGCTGGTGAAAACTTTCTCTTGGGATAGTAATGCTGCGGTCATTATGTCGTTGAGTGACTTTTGCTGTTTTTGGAACATGAGTATGTGAGTTAAGGGGGCGTTAACCATCCTCCTGTGACGACATCTTTCTATTTTGATTCGGAGCTATGCTAATAGCGGTAACCCAGCTAGTTCCTCTTCCCGCAATTGCGCATGCGCCAGTTTTGCTTCGGCGCATCTGCCTTCGTCACACCCGGATATCCCACCCTAAACCACAACACTGCCTCATGATTGGTTTGAATCGGTTCGGTTTCGAAAGGCAAAGGCGGGAACAGCACAAGATGGATTCTGGTGTTTGTGAACACCAGGAGAATCCATTTTGCAGACAAGGTTAACGGATATATATATATATATATATATATCATATACCGTTTATATCATATATATGTGCGCATGCTTTAGGCAATAAATAACACATTAGAATAAATTAAGAAAACCCTTTAAAAAGCCTTAAAAAAGACTACTTTACATTTTAAAAGCATGAATGAGCTCCATTCTCCTCAGTATTCGATCCCAGGCCGTGAAAGCTGTGCGAGACACAGTTCCTGAGCTTTACTCAGGCTGTGCTGAGGCATTAAAAGAAGCTCCGATTACCAATGCGATGTTGTCAAAAGTACTGATCAGGATAAAAATAATGTCACACACTTTGTCTGTCAAACAGCAGCGTTCCTACGATCCAAGACAGAGCAGAAGCAGCGCTGCGTTCCCGTGTGCGTGTTGTACACTGGATGAACCTATGGGCTCCTGCACAGACAGTAGCACAGTTTACAAGCAGATTATACCGTATTCTGTAGAAGGAAAACCAAAAAAGTGGTGTCAGTGATAACGTGGCCGTTTTTAATTCGTGAGGATGCAGGAGGCATACTCACTGTTGTTATTTGTTTTTTCTTCTGGTGGTCGTAAACTCCTCCTGTTCAGAAAATTCCAGATTGTTACGCTGTTGCTTTTATGATTTGTAACTTTTGAACTTTTTTGAATTATTACATGTGAAATGTTTTGTTCTCATCTATTTTAATTGTAAATTTCCAATTGTTTCAACTTTTTCCAACCCACTTCAACCTTATTGCTAATATCCAGCTTTAGCTTGGGTAATGCTTAGCTAGTGCTAAGTTAATGTTATTGCTAGATGAATGCTAATTCTATGCTAGTGTTATTGATTGGTGAATGCAAATGCTAGGCTAAATCTATTGCTAGCCGAATGCTAATGTTAGGCTAATGATATTGATAAGCGAATGTTAATGTTAGGCTAATTCTATTGATAGGTGAATGCTAATACTAGGCTAATACCATTGCTAAGCGAATGCTAATGTTGTGTTGGTGCTAATGCTAGATTAATGCTAATGTTAGGCTAATGCTATTGATAGGTCAATGCTAATGCTAGGCTAATACTATTGCAAGTCAAATGTTAATGCAAGGCTAATGCTATTGCTTTGTTGGTTGGCTAGACTAATATTAATACTAGCTAATGCTAATGATGATGCTAATGTATGCTAATACATGAAAGTTCTAATGCTAGCTAATGCTAATGCAGCGTGACGCGGGCCAGCACCTCCATCTTCACTTGCATTTTCTTCAGGAAATGCAAATATTCTAGTTCATCTTATTTTGTTTTATTGATCCATTTTGATTCGTTCTGAATGTGTTGGATTATGCTTCAATGACAGCTTGTTTAATAATTATTTTTAGACTTGTTGCTGCTTCACTAATCCACTCAGATTATCGTACACGAGATCAGACCTGACGTGGGATCTGATTGTAGCGTACGCTCACGTCACTATTGATAAATACCAAAGCTTGCTTAAATTTTGGTCGAACGCACGTCGTACACTCAGATCTGAACGTACGAACGGTTGATAAATGACCAAACAAAATTCTTCACACGTGTGTGACGTTCTCATTTGAACGTAATCGGACCTGAAGCAGCGGATATTATGTGATGAGAAATCAAGCGTAAACACAGCCACGTTTCTCTAAATAACCTCACATGTACACAGAGAGACACACGCACGTCCTCACCTCCACAGGAACTGTGTGTCCTCATGGCTGCAAAACAGGAACACACACACACACACACACACACACACACACACAGGAATAAACTGTTATCGTTATCACATACCATCGCTGTTATCAAAGTCGATGCCGCGCAAATATCACACACACACACACACACACACACACACACACACACACACACACACACACACACACACACACACACACACACACACACACACACACACACACACACACACACACACACACACACACACACAATAGAGAGCTCTCAGACATGGGTGTGGGTATGTTGGTCTCCTGTCCAACACTAAATAGACTATTGTTAACCCCTGATGACAGACTAAAGAAAACAATAGGTTTCTCTCACTCTGCTGGAGCTGTTTGATGAAAAGTTGGAGGCAAGATTGGGGGTCAATTGCATTTTTCAATTACAATTACGTCTTCAATATCAATCTGGTTTTAGATCAATCCACTCCACTGAAACTGCTCTTCTGAAAGTTTCTAGTGACGTGATGATGGCCGCTGACTCTGGTCATTACACAGTTTTAGTTTTACTTGATCTGACAGTTGCCTTTGATACAGTAGATCACAGTATACTGGTTGATCCACTCAAATCTGAGATGGGGTTTTCTGGTACTGTTCTCCAATGGTTTACCTCTTACATTAATGGGAGAACCTTTAATGTTGCTATTAACGATGTTATGTCTAATATGTCCAACCTGTCATGTGGAGTAGCCCAGGGCTCTGTTCTGGGGCCTGTTTTGTTTTTATTGTATCAGATGCCTCTTGGTCGGTTGATCCGTGGTTTTAAAAATGTGTCTTATCATTTTTATGCTGACGATATCCAGTTGTACTGCTCCTTTAATGACTCAGAGTTTCACTTTTTATCTGAGTTCTTAGACTGTATATCCTGTATCAAGAACTGGTTGTCATCAAATTATCTCCAGATAAATTCAAACAAAACATAAACTCTGATCATTGCTCCTGATAAAAACATCCTCTAATTAAAAACTCTCTTGGTGATCTGGGCTCATCTGTTAAAACCAGCCTCAGAAACCTTGGGGTTGTTTTTGATCAGTCCATGTCTTTGGAGGGACATTGTCGTCAATTGACTAAAAACTGTTTTTACCACATTGAGAAATATCTCTAAAGTGAGGCATCTATTATCAAAATCAGATCTGGAACTGGTCATACATGCATTTATATCATCTCGTATTGACTACTGTAATTCTGTTTTTACTTGTTTTAATAAGTTGACCCTAAACAGACTCCAGATCGTTCAGAACGCTGCTGCCAGACTTTTAACTGGTGCTTCTAGAACATCCCACATCACCCCATTCTTGCTACTCTGCACTGGCTTCCAGTTAAGTTTAGCATAGAATATAAAATATTAGTTCTCACGTTCCGAGCATTACATGGTCAGGCCCCTAAATATATCTCAGACTTGTTGTGCCCCTACTCATCAGGGCGGTGCCTTCGGTCTTCAGGTCAGGGTCTCCTAAAGACCCCAAAAACTAAATTTAAAACCAGAGGAGACCTGGCATTCCAGGCTGTAGCTCCCAGACTCTGGAATAACCTGCACCAGTCTCTCAGGGAGCTCAACTGTGTGGTCACTTTTAAAAAACTGCTGAAGACTACACTTTACAGAAAAGCTTTTAGTTACTGGATTTTAATTTTTATTTGTCCTTTAATGTTGCTGTTCTTATGATATTTATGCACTCTTGTTTTATTATTCTATTGTGTTGCACTTGTACTTTTACCACAACTCTGTACAGCACTTTGTGATTTTATCTGCAAAAAGCGCTTTATAAATAAACTACTTACTTCAATTATCCACGTTCAATTACAACTCAATTATGATTCAGGTGACCGGCATTTTTTTCAAATTAAAATAAAAAATATATCATTTTTCCTCTGTAAGTCATTTATAATTATGTTCTCAATTACTCAAGTTCAAATTAAATTAATCACAATTACTGAGCCTTTAATAAATAATCCCATAAACCATAACCTTCTTCATGTTCTAGCTTTTTGTTAGCATCTCTAATAATAACAGGTCAGTTTTGACCCGTGTTTTAAATCAGCTGTAAATTACACTAAAAAGATTCTCTATCATCCTTTTGGTTTTTCATCTCTTGTTTTCTTTGCTAGATTTCCTAATCAATGAGAAATATTGATATTAATGTTTTTGGTGTGGGCGTCTGAGCCTTTTCTCTGTCACTACACTCGTAGATTAAAAACATTTTTAAATGGTAAAATGATCCTCAAGAGAACTGACAGATAAACTAAAATACACTAAAGAATATTATCTATCATTTCTTTCCTTACCTCATTAAGCTTCTTAATCAATGAAAATATAGGTATTCATATTTTTGTATATTTTAATATGTGAACTCAATTATAATTTAATTACGATTACAACAGCAACACATTTTTTCAATTGCATCATAATTGTAATTAATTACCAATTACGCAATTACAATTATAATTGATCCCAACCCTGTTTGGTGGACGTTTAAAGTCTAAAGATTGTGTGTTTTATCATTTTAAAGCTTCTCCACTAAACGTGATGGAGCTCCATTACTTCATCATTCTCAGGCCTTATTGTCTTATACAGTTTCTCCTTCTCTGCTTATTCCTCGTCTTATCTTTCCTCCACGTCCTCATCGACGTGCTGCTCTTTCTGCTGCGCTGGCACCTGAAACAAAGCCTTTGTACTTGTGTGACTTTGCCTTTGATGTGGCAGGGGAAGCTGTTTGATGGCGGGCCAAGTAGTAATTAGGGTGTTGCCTGCATTAGGAGCGGCTGCCCTTGATGAAGCGATTCTGGGACTCCCAGCCTGGGTGGATGTTGTTGGTGGTCGTAGTGGAGCGGTCGGTCACGCTTTGATGACTCGGCTGAATCCACAGCATCTTTTATGGGGTGCTGACAGAGTGCTTTGTAAATTTTCATGAAGCCCATTGTGAATATTGAGGAGACGTGAACATAATATAACAAAAAATTACATCGCAAGTTGTTGACAATAACAAAAACCAGCTTTTATTAGCTGTGGGAAAGACTGGATGAGTGATTCAGGGGTGGACTATTGTCCTGTTATGAGAGTAACATAAAGTGTTCCTTAAAGCTGCAGTATGTACGTTTTTTTTTTTACATCATTTAGTCATAAATCCATCCTAACCTTGGATCATTCTCATCATGAAACGCGTCTACATCCAGTCGGTCTATTTTACGGCAGTTTGTGTACTATTTAAAAGGTTGAAACCCTGCTATTTAAAAAAAATTAAACATTTATGTCTTGAGTGAATTCCATTTTATTTTTTATATTCAATTTATTTTCTGTTTGGTTTTTGATTGTCAGTGTTGTGTATTGTGTTTTTATCCGTTTTTGTAAACATCGTCCTTTTTTTTTTTTTTTTTTAACAAGAACATAAGAACACCACAAAAACAGTCACATGTGTATACTATTAAAATATCTAACAAACACTGTGTGGTTGGTTTACATTGGAATATCATGTCCCAGGAGCTCTGTCGTGAAGATCGCGAGTGAAGGAAGTGACGTAGTCGACGCGCATGCGTTAAAAGAAAGAAAATTCAGCCCCGGCATTTTCTATCCAGACCAGTCCACTACATTATTAGCGGACAACATGTAGAAGCCGTTATTAAGTCAGAGATGCTCAACATGTGGCCCTTTATGTCTTAATTTTCATGATTATTCCCCCAGAAAACCTTAAAAGGGGAAACTTTAAACCCCTTTTTACCTATTTCCTTTGGCCATTTTAGTGACTTTACACTCTTTTCTTGCCATGTTTTTGCCACTTTTGGACCATTTTTGGCCCCCTGGTACCATATAGACCTCCTGACCGGATCGGCCCACTTACGGTCGACGGCCCACCGGGACGATGCCCGGTTAAAATCCATTAATCAGACCAAAAACAACACTGTTGCAAGAACACAGGCAGAAAGCTGCTGACATTGTTAATGTGTAAAAGTGTGAGATGATCAATATTAATCCATGAGATGATAAACAGACACTTTATTACAGCACACACGTGTTTCTATTCAGGTAGACCTCCTCAATGTATCACACACACACTGTCAATTTTCATTGATCAACCTAATATTAGATGGTATGAATGTTGATGTGATTAATTTTTCCAGTTTTTCAACAATATGGATTTTTGTGATGTTGGTTTAAGTGAACTTTTACATGATGATTTTTATAGTTACACAGTACAAAGAAAGTGCAAGAGAACCCCAAATCTCAATAAAAGCAAGATGTTAAAGTTAATAATTAAATCTAAAATAATAGAAGTATATATAGACAAATATAAACATAATGTTTACCTGTTTGTGTAGCACTATTGTTTTCTAGAGTATCCAGGGTTAGAGTCGCTTTAAACTTCAGTTGTTCTTGAAAATGTCATCTTTAGTTTCCTTTTATGTTGAGATTCTTCCTACGAAGCTCAAACTGCAGCTGCTCCATAGCAACGACAAATGTAGAGTTAAACGCGTTCCCGCATACACAGCAGTACATTGACAGACAGGGCTCTACTGTCACATCAAAACATCCTGCTGTTGGAAACACTTCCAGTCTTTGATGTGAGCGTGTGAAGGACGTGCACCCCTATCAACAGCCGGGGTTGATGGTAAACCATCCACTTTCACTGATTCCAGCCCATATCAGTGACAGATGTGCTAAATAAACAGTTGTCTTTATCTTTAACATTGTCCTCAGCAGTAATAAGAGAGACGTGTTTTAAGTGAAAAACAGTAGCGTTTGAAATCAGAGCAGTTGAGAGAGAATCCTGTGTCAAATTGATAATAAATCAAAAACTAAATTAAACTAATCACCTGCATAAAAAAACTATTGTGAAAGTGCAGTAGTCAAAAATACAGGAAATAACCAAACATTGTTTGAGATCTGTGACAAAAAGCTTAAGAAAACAAACAAAGAAAATACATTTTTTAAGTTGGTGATTGAAAGTTTGTTTATTGTTCCGCTGCACTTCACATGCTGACTCGAATCATTATTTTTGCACTTTAGTTCCATGTTACATTTTGTTCCTGGTCTATATCTAATGCTGTCTAATTATTTAATGCTCTTTAGCACAAGGGATGGGTCTTAGGATGGGTAGTTCACAGGTCAGCCACAGGATGGCGCTGGCTTTACGGCTCACCTCCTGCTGCCATCTACAGGGAGGGAGGAGTGGTCGGGGCCAAAGGAGACGGTGAATAAACGGCTTGTGTATGTAATGTAAGAATGAGAGTCGGTGACGTGTGTGCGTAAGCAGGGTTTCTGAAACTCTGCCGCTCTCATAGTTCATCTCAAAAGCTGATGATGTGGAATGGTTTTGTCGTAAAGATGACCTCGAGAGTTTGTTAGCTGAGCCATATCCCGTGTTCATGGAAAGTAAGAGACAGGTCAAAGCGTCGACTCAACATCCATTCATAAGAGTGTGGAGAAAAAACAGACCTTGAGAGCAGATTGTTCATCATCAGGGGCCGAATGAGATAAGAGAAGTTGTTTTCAGACGGGCTAGACACAACACTGACTGCAGCCCTATTGTTCCTGGTCATTCCAATAATCCAATAATGTGGTCATTTCCCTTGACACAAACTGTCCACTTCTTTTAAAGTTCACATGATGGAATCCATCTGAGAGTTCTGAGAGTTCGGCCCCTTTCCGTTGTTGACTAGTAGCTTCCAATAATGCTGCCAACGTAATCCGCAATTTGCGATAAATCCGGAAAGTTCCAAACAGCAGAAGACCTGTTATCATAATTACAAACCAGAAATCGCCGGTTAAACCTGAGCAGCATAAAGACGGCGTCGCCACCATAACCCCCCCTCCCCCACAACGCCCTCGTCCTCCACCATCTCACTTCCACTGTAGACGGCGATTCCTCCTCCTCATCATCATCATCATCAGCCAAGCTTAAGCTGTCCCTTTTAGCCAATGAGAGGACTGCTTGCTTTACCTGGGCCAAAACCTCCAGCCAATCAGCAGGGAGCAGCTTGTGATGTGAATTTGGTTTCAACGACAGCACTTTTCATATTAATTTGCCAACAGATGGGAGGCTCCGATTAATGCGTTTCTATTGTTTCCGCTGATCTGGATCATGCTAAGCTAAGTTTATCAATTTAAGCTAATCAGGATTGTCGTCTTTTTCTCTTAAATGTTTCTGATTCTTCTGCTCATTCGTGTTTTACCCATGATGCTCCTGTGAAACATCATGCTGTAACAAACCGTGTTCATATCATCTCCGTGTGTGAGAATATAAACAGTCAAAGTTAACTTGAGCTCAAAAAGTCAAATTAGAACATAGACTATGTTTGATCCAAAGTCTTACGTCACATTAACATTCCTGAGCGCTAACGCATCATTCCAAATAAAGAGGAAGGAAAGAAGCAAAAAGATGTTGGCACTAAAGTAGTGCACAAAAGCAGCTTCAACATTACATCATCTTATTCTTGTACCTCTTCAGTTTTTGGGTCCAAAAGTCTGCTCGTTAATCCTGGAGACATTAATAAAACATTGCAATATAATAAAAAATAAATAAAAAATAAAAAATAATTACAAACTGGTCTGTGGACGTCTTCCACGTCCTCAGGACTTACGGACTCTCCCATTACCCGACCTCCTCATTGATAAATCTGACCAATAGTGTAGAAAGACCAGCTGATCAATTCCATGATTTAGATTTAGGATGGAGATGCAGATAGAGGCTCCTGTAGATTTAGACAAAGAGCAGCAAGCAGGGAAAAGGAGGGAGCGAAAGAAAAGGCATCAGTTTCCTTTGAGAGCAAGGAGTAAAAAATGAAATGTATGGTTAAATGTTTGTAGTATGAGTGAAAAATGTAAATAAAGGCAACTTTACCAAGCACTGTATTGTCTTTAGCCTTTGAAATTATATTTAGCATGACATCCTCAGGTCTCAGAGTGAGCATCAGTCAGCATCACTACGGCTTTTTTCGTAGGGACTCGACTTCTGCTTCCTGTTTCTGACACGCAACAACTTCACATTCAGAGCTGAGATTAGGCCGTTACTGGTATCAGTGGATTGGTCTGGTCCTCTCGAGGCTGACAATATGCCTGTCGTGGTGGTAGAGTCTGAATTGATCTCAGTGCTGACCTACATGTGAGGTGTGACTGGGTTTCATTCGACTATGTAAACATCAACCTCACGACACAATGAATGAATCAGAAAAAATTGATTCAGCCATTATTTGATACGTTTTTAAAGTATTGGTTGATTGGTTGGTTCATTTACTTTCATTATGGAGAATGAGGTCAGCTTTTCCTGATGCTTTATGTGTGTGTGTGTGTGTGTGTGTATTCTGTCTTTGATGTGTACTGTATAGGTCTGTGCATGCCTCGCCCCTCTCTGCGTTCTCTCCACCTGCTAAAAACTAACATCTGGATGGACACAGCTGTTTTAGGATTTATAGTCTAACACCCCCCCCCACCCCCACTCCCCAACACACACACACACACACACCCTTCCTCCACTACTGATAGTTATGACAGAACACCCTCATTTGGTTGCATCTTTTGACTAAAATGCTCAGTTTTCGTCCAAATTTAGACCTCAAGTCAGTTTAGTAAGACTATAGTTCAATGGTTCCCAATCTGTTTTGTCCCATATACTCACTTTGCATTTTTGTTATATCATGTGTACAGCCCACTTCAAATAGTACCCTCTCCATACTTTCATATGTTTAAATAAACAATAATAAATAAAACACAGACACAAACACAGTCATCAATGGCCGCATGAGTTATAATTGGATTTCGTCCCATGTCACAAAATTGTAGGTTGTGGTCATTAAATCGTATTTATTAAATATTAATATATTTTGATATAGTTTTGGTTTACATGTATTTTTATAATTATTCATAAAATTGTTATTGAGAATGTAGTCGACAAACATGTGTCAGAAGTGAATGGGAAGACTACGCCTGTGTCACACTAATGTACTGTACACTACAAACTCAATGAGTATATACTGTCATATACTCAGACAATTGTTTTTCAGGAAATTTACTTTGATCTCCTGACATGTTTTCACTGTAAACTGCCAGTCTTCTTCAGAGGCATCTGATCGCCTTAACGTTTCCTTGACTTCTTCCACATAATAATTCCAGCAAGTTCCTGAAAGTACATTTCCTGAAAAATAGTTTAAATCTAAATAAATTCAACCTTAACTCATTGTTCAAAAAGTAGACAAAAAGAACTTGCTGGAGTTTTTTTTTTCCCAAGATGCATTTGGAACAAGGACAAAAACCTAAATCACACTGTGGCTAAATATCTAAATACCTTTGAAAGTTCTGAATTTTAAGTGAGAAAGTGACCAAGTAGAATATCAACATGTGCTCATTTAAGACCCTCCATTGTGCTACTGACTAAACTTCCTGTTAACGTCAAACAAGAGCCCTATTTACAAATGAGTTAAAAAAACTAATGGAAGACAAGTAGAGATGCTTTTATTTTGAAAAAGGGACGTTTGATTTTTAGCTTGAAATTGGTCCCAGGACCATTTTACATTTTCCTCGCAATGCATCATGGGACGATTGAGTATGACTAGTGTGCCCACTGTGCACACTTAAAAAATGTCCCTATATCATATACTTCAGAATTTCTCACGTACTCAGTCTTTCCATACTATCTAATATGAGCGCGGTACATATTTATTTAGATGTCAGACTTAGTATGAGTAGTACGTTAGTATGAGTTGTACGTTAGTATGAGTAGTACGTTAGTATGAGACGTATGAGTAGTACGTTAGTATGAGACGTATGTTAGTATGAGTAGTATGTTTGTATGAGTAGTACGTTAGCATGAGTAGTATGTCAGTATGCGTAGTACGTTAGTATGAGACGTATGTTAGTATGAGTAGTACGTTAGTATGAGACGTATGTTAGTATGAGTAGTACGTTCGTATGAGTAGTACGTTAGTATGAGTAGTACGTTAGCATGAGTAGTATGTCAGTATGCGTAGTACGTTAGGATGAGTTGTACGTTAGTATGAGAAGTACGTTAGTCTGAGTAGTACGTTAGTATGAGACGTATGTTAGTATGAGTTGTACGTTAGTATGAGAAGTACGTTAGGATGAGTAGTACGTTAGTATGAGACGTATTTTAGTATGAGTAGTACGTTAGTATGAGTAGTACGTTAGGATGAGTTGTACGTTAGTATGAGAAGTACGTTAGTATGAGTAGTACGTTAGTATGAGTAGTACGTTAGTATGAGACGTATGTTAGTATGAGTAGTATGTTAGTATGAGTAGTACGTTAATATGAGTAGTACGTTAGTATGAGTAGTATGTTAGTATGAGTAGTACGTTAGTATGAGTAGTACGTTAGGATGAGACGTATGTTAGTATGAGTAGTACGTTAGTATGAGTAGTACGTTAGGATGAGACGTACGTTAGTATGAGTAGTATGTTAGTATGAGTAGTACGTTAGGATGAGTAGTACGTTAGTATGAGTAGTAAGTTAGGATGAGTAGTACGTTAGTATGAATAGTACGTTAGGAAGAGTAGTACGTCCAAAAGAATGGAATGCCAAAATTTTTACTTTTTTTATTATTAATTTTTTAAATACAGCAGAAGTATAAAATAAAGGAGGGTAGTATGTTAGTATGACATTTATAAAACTGTGTGTGTGTGTGTGTGTGTGTGTGTGTGTGTGTGTGTGTGTGTGTGTGTGTGTGTGTGTGTGTGGTGTGTGTGTGTGTGTGTGTGTGTGTGTGTGTGTGTGTGTGTGTGTGTGTGTGTGTGTGTGTGTGTGTGTGTGTGTGTTCTGTGTCCCCCCATGTGGACTCAGTGTTTAATGACTTTAACTTTCATGCCCCCCAATGGCAAACATTCCTCCCTCTGTGATCTCCTGCTCTTTCATCCCTCCCTCTTTCCTTCTCCTCCTCTTTTCTCCTCAGGGCAGCCGTTCATAATAAAGATCATTTATGGAGGATGAAAAGAGGTCTGTTGGAGTGAAAAACACCATTTTCTCTCTCATCTATTAGCCTCTCTGCCCACTGCCATTTATATTTTAATACGTTTCAATCATCTGCTGCTGGATCGATGAGATGAACTTGTTTCATTGTGAAGGTTGATCACATGAGCTGCTGACAGCATGAAGGTTTAAAAGAAACACAAATGCTCTCATCATCATTGATGGGGCATGAGATACATTCACATCATTTTTTACTTTTAAAATCTAAAATGTACCAATCATTCCACCTGTAAATTTACACATTTACAGTATGTGTACAGTTACAGTGCATAGAAACCTGTGCACAGTAAGGCTGTGCCATCTAAGGAACCATACGATGCGATTAGATTCATTTTTAATATTTTATTTACTTTATGGCTACTTCATATTTTTAAACAAGACGTGTCGGTATCCATTAATTACAGTAACCAAACAAATGTATCTACATCATCTTTTATTTAATCTCATAATTACCAAATCTCACAGGAATCAAATCACAAAAGTAAAATACGAGCTTTTGATCTCACACAAAAGCTCTTATTCAGTCAAAATAAATGAAGACTTCCCAACAAAATCCTCAATGAGCTTCATAAATCCCTCTCTGCCCAATCAAAGCAGCTTTAAAACATCAAAGTCACAATATTGGAACTTGTGGAATTTTTAAAGAGTAACTAAACCCCAAACCCACTTTTTTCAGCTGAATACATGTGTATTTGGGTATTAAGTAGTGCTGTTTATTAATCCTAGTCCCACTCCACATTTTAGTTTAAGTGTTTAAATTTTAATTGTAAAATGTCAGCGTTAATGGCCTCTAATTCCCCTGCGTCATCACTTTTAACTGCTGAGTCACTTTCTTCTCCTCCTCATCTCTAATAACCACAGGAATAGTGCATTTAAGGTGATAATCATTTGTTTTGTCCAACCACTGCGTCGCATTGTGTCACAAACACATCAGATCAAGTCAAAGGCGCTAGTAGGCAGTATAACGGATACTAAAAATGGAACGGCTCAATGTATTGAAAATTTGCTTGCGTGGTTTGTGGGGGGCGTTGCTTGTCCTGTACCCGTGGCTGCAGTTGGATAAACTTGTATTTGGTACTTACACCAGCAGCAGCCACTTCCTGGTGGGGGCGGTTCAGACTTTAGTGACGTCAACAAAGTCTGACCTGAGAGCAGCAGCTCAGAGAGCAGGATTAGTGAGGATTGCTCAGAGATCCAGGAAGGAAGCTCAATAACACTTTGGGGGTGTTTTTGGTGAGGAATTAACATTGTAACAATTTTAAAAGCAAAAAGAAGAAAGAAGTTTAGCGTGATATCGGACCTTTAAAGATGTCTGCCAGTCTCTCCTCTAAGCTTGTGTCATCTCTCCTCTGTTTCCCCAGAACGTGAAATGTAGGTCACTGTGACATTTAATTTGTGTGACAACTTTTAATGTGTCTGTAGCACAAACCTTAATAAAGGCTTCTTAAAATTTGCCTCCGAGTGCCTCAGAAATCTTTGGAATCAAATATGATATAATGTTTGTACAATATAATAATATTGTTCACACACCTCCTTACAAAGGTTTCTTTTCTTCACACTATTTTCTTTTTATCTTATGGATGAAATGGAGCTACTGTACATCAGATCATTCTCTGAACAACCTGCTGTGGTCAGCTTGTTCTGCACCAACGATCTTTCCACTTTAAATGGCTTTTCTTTGGGGACACTTTGATTCTTTCTAAACATCTGCAGTGTATTTTGTTGAAAAGAGTTCCAAACCAAACCATAATTATCCTCTCTCTCTTTCTCACCTGTAAACACACTTCCTGTTTCTCTTCTTCTCCAGGTTCCACTTACAGTAACTTTCTTTTTATTACATGGAGACCTGAGAGAATCTGCCTTTTCCTCGTCCGTCCCATTTTTCCACATCCATTCACCTTCAACTTGTGACGCTTCCCTCTTATCATGGAGTCATTAATCACAGACTGTCAGACCTGTAAAAGCTGAACGTGTGCAGTCTGCTCTGTAAATCCTTTCAGCTTCACCCCTAACATGTTCAACGGGATTGAGTTTCTAGCAATAAAAATGTAATAAAGTACGGCGATAAGAGCTGTAAAAGATACTATGATGATTCTGAAACCATTTAGAGAAAAACGTTTTCTCTGATTTGTTCTGTTATCAAGGCAAGTCACGTCCATTTGATTCATAAAGGTTCAGGTCCCTTGGAGTTTTCTCCACAGCAGAAATATACACTTATTACCACACAAACACGCACAAAACTAAGGAAAATCACTTATAACAGTGAATGCTGCATCAGATATGCATTAGAAATCAGTTTAATTAAATGTTCATAATTATTCTGTCGTTATTCCCCAAATATGAGCATTTAATTACTGTTCTGACAACAATGAAAAACACCTCCAAAAAGAGAAAATGTAGAGGATGTAATGAACATTATTTGTTCATAATAAATATTATGTTTTCAAAAATAATGATGCAATGGTTTTAATATTTGTTATGTTACAAAAACAAATAAACAATAAATGAGCTACAATAACCTCACGTAAAGGATTCTCAATATTTGCGAGTGGTGAAATAACCCAAAGTTTGTGTCTAAAATAAAAAGTTGTGTAAAGAAAAATGTTTTTTTAACCCCAATAAAGAGTAACCTTAATATTATAAATCAGAGATCAGATTTTTTCTGACGTTCCCACATGCCATTATGGGCCAATGAAAGTTTTTTTTGAAAAAGTATTTTTCATATTTACAGAGCATGTCACCCTAGAATCAATGCATATCTGTGACTAATCATTAGTGATGTGAACAGTCTATGTTCATAGCTCTAAGCTGATCACATTACAGGGAGCTGAGACATATGCTAAGTAGTTTACTGAACATGTTCCAGACCCAAACACACACTGACTGTGACTATTTAGAGGAGCTGACATGTCCACCACATATGATGTATAGCAGAGCTTTTTCTGTAGGTGGAGCTTATTACTATACCATATTTACCTTTCTATGTGATGGAGTTACAGACATGTTGGAAGATGAAAATGGAAGAAAAATAAGGACACACGCCCACTCACTAAATTGTCCATATCTCAAAAAGTATTAATCCAATAAAACTAAATATTTACAGTGTGCGTATAGAATAATCACGGAACAATTGGTAAACATTTTTGAATTTTGGGAAACTGAAGTGCGTGGGCCATTTGTTGAAATGAATCCATGTATCGTTTGTTCTTTGGTTAAAACCAAATCAAAATAACAAATAAACAGTGTGGTTATTTAGTTTTACTGACTTAAAACCAAACTTTATTTATCCTGCAGTGAAGAATCATTGCAGCTCACAACAGATAAAGTGCAATAATTACAATAAAAGACAACCGAAGGCAACACATTGAAAACCAGACAAGCAGCGTTTTTCTGTTTTAAAATTCAATCTTGTACTGTTGTTGTGATATTTGGATATTTAAGGGGAAACTATGGACGAGAGCTTCACCACAGATGCGTTTAATAAAATGATCTTGCAGCATGTTGTCCACCTCACACTGATGGTAAAGAGGCGTAATTTGTGTCGCTGACATTTCTTTAAAGAGTTATTGATGCTGGAAGTCCAAATAGTATCCAGATGAACTGCTGACTCATCATCTACTGGTGTGAGGAACAATAGATGTTTGAACTTCTACCGTTTGACACTGTGGCAACTTCTTTTTTTTTCACATTATGTTCAATCAACACAGAATGAAGTTGGTCACATGAAACGAGGAGCACCAGTAGATTCATTAAACACCCGATATCAAGTGCATGTTTTACGTAATATCCACTTTTAATGTATGTATTAATAACTTTTTAATGAACCAGTTCTTCAGTAATGTGTCTTATGTATGGCTGCTTTTGTCTGTGGGTCTCCTCTGTGTGGTGAGATTAAAACATGAAGCTCTCGTCCATAGTTTACCTTTAATATCCAAATATCACACAAACAGAACAAGATTTAATTTCAAAGCAGAAAACGCTGCTTGTTTGGTGTTTTATTTTTCTGTATTTCTGTTTTGGTTTTAAAACAAAAGAACCACACTGTTTATTTATTATTTTGATTTGGTTTTTAACAGATGAACCAAAGAATGAAGGGTACACGGGTTGAAATGACATGGAGTGACTCCTTTGTTTCTCTAACAGCATCATGACTTGACTGTAGATTGTAGTTTTGTTGTATTTAAATGCTGTTTGAGTTGTAACTACTTCCAGGACTGAACACCTAAACTCTAACTATTGGATGTCACACACTAAGCTGCTCTGTTTGATCTGCTCTTTCATGATAAAGTCATGGTTTGCATGTGATGTTGTGAAGGTGGGGGATTCCCTGACAAATAGCCTTCACTTGTATACATAATTCTTCACAGGGAGTCTATATACAGTACGTCCGGGGCTGTAAACCTGATTTATGTGACCACTGATTTGCAAAGTAATGCAGGCCTCGCAGCAGCTTGAGCTTGATGGACTGTAGCTGCTGCCTCCGACTGGTGATTAGAGGAGTGTCTGTGCTGATTAATATTCTCTGGAGATGGTGGCTGAGGTGAGAGAATTAATTATGGGATGGGCAGTTAATGGAAAGATAATGCCCTCATGGATCACACTGTCAGAACAAAGAGAGCATGAAGGAAGTGGAGAGGGATGGTTGGAGTTAGAACAGGACAAAAAGATCTACTTTCAGGAAACTTTTCAGGTGCTTTAAAAGAGTTGAAACTAAAGAGGCATAGGTCGCATTACTGTATTTAAGTTGCTTTTATGGATACTTGTATTTTTTTTCTTCTAAATCAGTATTTTTACTTGTACTTAGGTACGTTTTAAAAGAAGTAAAGTAATTCATTACATTCCTACACCTTAACCGTTACTGAGTAAATTATACATTTTTTGTTTTAAAATGATTAACGGACATTGTGAATATACAAAAACTGAAATGACCAGACAACAATAATGCATTTAATGGAGGTTATTTTCTCAGTTTTAGAGTTCATAATGTATCTTTACTTAGAACATGATACATTTTTTTTTTAATTTTGAATTGAATTTGTTGCTGTTATTTAATTAAAAAAAACAATTTTACGTTTTGACAAACCTTTTATTTTCTACAGATTCCTTTGTGGAAAATAAACTAGGTTCCAATTGTGCAAGATGTGGTTTCTTCCCTTTTACATTTATACATGAGATGTTTACTGTATGCAAGGGAACCGTGGCAAGATTTATCACCAAAAAACTACTAACTTTTACTTTGAGCATTATTTAATTAAGCAACTTTTTACTTGTACTTGCATATTTTATGCATGACTTACTTAAGTTGTACTAGAGTAAAATTTCAATCAAATAACAGTACTTCTATTGAGTAGGATACATCAGTACAAATGGTGATCACTGCATGAAGGTGCTTCAGACAAACATCAGAATCAGAATCTTTATTTGTCATTGCATATGTTACAGAGAAACAAAATTTCATTTCAGTTTCATCCCCTCCAAGAAAACATGAAAAGACAATCACATATAACACATAACGTGGGAGGACAGGAGCGGGAGAACTGTGGGTCACCAAGGGCGGCGCCCCGTATTTTAGATGAAGAAAATGGGAGAACAACAGGAGGGGAGATGAGGGGAAAAGGCAGGCTTTAAACTGGGTTCCATATTGGGGAGGACAGTATGAAACGAGGAAAAAAACCTCCTCAGGGTACAAAACACAGTCACAGAAGAGAACATAGCAAATGGGCAGTGGGGGGTCTGTGTATGGTGGTTCCATAAAAGGATTTCCTCTTCCAAGGGTCCAACCGCAAACGTCCCGCTTGGACACGCTGGCTCACCATGTTGTGTTGGGTTCTTTTACAAATAAAGACTGCTGCTTTGGGTGAACACAGAGCCTTTTTATCGTGATGGCTGCCACACACAAACCGTTCTTCACTGGTGTCCTTTCATGCAGTACCCACACACCCTCTATGCATGGTCTGCCCCTAGTGGCAACGCACGAAACATTCTGGGTAACACTACATACCACTTGCATCGAGTGTTCAAAAATGCAACAATATTTGTGAAAATGCTTGTATTACGTAGTGAGAAAAGATCCGTCATGTTTAATCCACAGTGATTGTAGGTGGACCTGTGACCCTGAAAAGGAACAAGTTAGAAAATAGATGGATTTTAAATGGACCTTTTTTTGACATTGACCAAGTTTCCTGTTTTAGGAATGGGAAAGCTATATTTGTTACCATAAAATAGGTCAATTTTGTCTTATTTCCACAGTTCAAAGCATGACTGAGAGTGAGAGACGATCACGTTAGATCACATTCTCTAGTTTGCGGTCGGACGTTACGCCTGGCACACACATTAGCCAACTGGTTAGTGCCAGTCTGCTTGGTAATGACTAAGGTTGTAAATGGGGAGAAATTGTCCAAAAAATTTCCACAGGAACTAAATCTGGAGAATTCTCTGGAATATTCAAAAATCAAAAACATTTAGTGGTAATTGGGAGTAATTTTAAATAACTGTCATATCTGAACATAAAAATTCTAAACATATCATTTCCAACAAATTTATTTGTAAGTAGAACTTTACAATTATCTTGCTTTTTTGGATTTACAGAAAGTAATACGATATTAAACCAAACATATGAATTTAACTCAATACTTTTTTTTTAAACATAAAGCTCAGTGTCAAAATCAGCACAAACAGTGCAGCGGCTGTCAAGTTATTTGATAGAACAATTAATTCTTACACAAAAAATATCAATCTATCAAATCTGCCAGATCTGTAACTGAAAATTGAATAAAATGTTCCATGAACTTAAACATGGCGGGTAACCGCTAGAGGCACGCAGGACTCAAATAATGTGATTAAAGCATTCAGGTAGTGGACTCCCTGGAGAAAGTCAGGAATAAAACAATCCTAGTTAAAGAACCAGGTCACTGACTACAGCAAGATCTCTTACTCCCGTCATGCTGACTTATCAAAAGTGTTCCTAGGTTTCTATTAGCGCTGCAGGTATCGAATACGTTGGTACTCGAGTGGTATTGAATACTTTGGTATTGATTATTCCATCAATCAATTGAGGAATTGGATAAAATATACTTTTGCCTGAATAAAGCTCAATTTTAAATATACAACAGAAAAGACTGATAACAATTATACCAAACATTTAGTTTTTTACTTTTGAGTAAAATCAATCACAGTTATTTTTGGCTCTATTCTCCTATGTGCGTAAGTCCAAAAAGCAGCGCAGCTGTTTGTGTCTGTGTGTTATTTTCCTCCTGTACTTAAGTCAGTCGCTGCGTGCCTTCATCCCAGTTACGCACTGTGGGTGGAGCAGCCCTGAAATGTGGGCGTTCCCATTCAAATCTGCCCTAGCTCGCATTCTCCGGTGTGTGTAAGTCCTTTTCCTCTTACACGCTTCTAACCCTGGAATAAGTGCAGCGCCCCCATAAGGTGAAACATTATATTGCACTAGAAATATGGACTTAGTTACATTTGAAGCCACACAGACTCATGCGTCACACAGCAGCAGCTGTGATCACTCAGCTGCTGCTGTGCGATTAATTAAAACTCTGACAGACGCAGACTTCTGTCCACGTTGGTCACAGTGATTCAACTATTTTCATACTATGTCCAACGTTAAGTCACAGTTTGATCCACTACAGAGTGAAACATGCTGTCATATGCAGATACACACATATTTTGATGACGCTCAGGTCACTTTAAACTATTTATATTTAAAAGTGTGTATTATGGAAGCCAATAGTTCTGTTTCACTGTAAACATCCCTCTGTATTAAAGCAGGACGCTCCGAGGCCACGTTATTTCCTCATATCTTCAGCATCTAACTCTGTCACGCTTTACAGTGATGATGATGATTATGATGATGATGATGATGATGATGATGATGATGATGATGACCAGAAAATACACGTAGGAGAGAAGCGCAAAACTGCAGGTGCGCAAAAAAGCGCTTAAGTCCAGCCAGGAGAATAGAGCCCTGTATTACTAAAGAAGTTGGGACGATATCTTCGGTAGGAGTGGTGATGCAGGGGGTAGATGAGATAAAAACACAAGAGCAGATTTTTATGGTTTGTTTTTATTTTTTTTTATATTTCCATTAAGTTAAAAAGTTCAAACCCAGAATAAGTATGTCCAGAGTTAAAGTCAAATAAAGAATGGTTGTTTTTCCAATGGAAATGTATTGTCTTTCTGTCCCACAAATATGTATTGTATCATTATCACTAGCCCATTATCGTTGATCACATCGTATTGTGAACTCAGAGTACCGTTCCACTCCTATTTATTACATTTATATAGCGCGAAATAAAACAAGAAAAAAACATGTGACGTCAACCTCAATGACAAATGCAGGAATATGGAAAAAAGCAAAAACAAAAAAATAATAGAATTAGCATAGAAAATTCATCGTTTTGCAATCAAGGGATTTGAGGAATCGTTGCAGCACTAATTTCCATTTTGCAAAACAAAAGACAGGACATGACGGTTGGCAGATGCTAATGCTAATTATCATGGTGAAAGTTTATGTGTGCAACGAAGAAATTCCTCCATTTGTTTTCGATTCGTTCAACGTAGTTCAAATTCATATTTTGTTTGTCGTGAAAACTCTCCTTACAGAAGACTTAGCTAATGCTAATGTTATTAGCCTATGGAAAACAATATTGTGAAGATCATTGTGTCTTTTCAAGAGTCACACACACACACACACACACACACACACACACACACACACACACACACACACACACACACACAGATTTGAAGAGGGCGAGGAAAGTGAAGAGCAGCGAGAGTGGGAGGTAAGAGGTGAAAAATGGCCGCACTTCAGGTCCAGATGAGAGCATTTGGTATTCATGATGACATGGGAGGATGAAGTGAAATAATAAGGAGGAGGAAAGTGCCTGTAAAACAAAAAGTTGGATGAAGGAAGGGGGGGAGGGCGAAGAAAGGAAGGAGAGTGAAGAGGCAGCTGCACAGAAATAAATCCAGCTGGTGTTTAGCCTCGAATAATCTACGCCAAGGCAATAATATCAGTGAAAAGCCCAGCTGACGTAGAGAAGAAGAGAGAGAAAAGATGAGGATGAGGTGATGCAAGGCCATGAAGAGGAGAGAACTGGTTTAAAGAAAGAGGAGAGCATCAAACCCAACAGGAACAGAACATCAGAACATCACTGTTCACTGTCACTGTTCACTGTCTGAGAACATGTAGAATAGGAGTGTTCCATCTAAGGAACCTCACAATTCCATTCCATTACCATTCAGGGAGCTGCGATTCAATGAATCAATGATTATTACCATATTAACAATTATCACCATTTTTGATGACCTGGGCCAGGCCCTTCCAGGCATTTTATTAAACCTTAAACCTAAAATTTTTGACCTTATAATAAAAAAAAAATCTTATTTTTCTTGCTATTGTATTGTTGAAACATGTGGAATGGAATAAAGCAGAATTTCTTTTTAAATTACGTCATAATCGAAATGTAATCAGAATCTGAAAGTTTATTACATTAATTACATTCAACCTTGTCCCATTTCAGTGCAAGAACATACAATGTATGCAAGACAAACTTCTTACAGGATAAAATAGAATAAAAGTAAAAGTACAAGGAAATAACTGTTCAAATGTACAATTATAGAATGCTATTAAAAATAATGAAATGAATTTAAGCTTCTATATGGTTCATAAATGTGTGCATCTGAAGCTCACCACACGTATAGAATGTTTTTGCATGTATAGTGATGTGTTTAAATTGTGTTGGTGAGGTAACACAGTCGTATAAAAGACGAGCTTTGAGAAGGACCATAAACTCTCTATAATGTTCTGAGTTGAGTCCACTTAGTGCTGCTCAGTCACTGCTGACTCAGTTCAAAGTGAAGCACAATCCAATCACCAACGGTCATAGGAGATTAACTCAGAGCAGGAAGTTAATGCAGCAGTAAATTCAATTTGTTCAGCATCTACGTTCCACTAACGAACCTTTTTATTAACAATAACAGACACAACTTTATAGAATACTTCATGCTTCATGTTAGTGGTCTATACAGCAGCATGTTATAATATATTAACCCCCTATTTACACTGGATGCATATCTGCTGCTTAACAGCAACGGTGTTGATACGTTTGCATAAACCCTCGGAGCATCGTTGTGGCCAAAAGTGACATTTTGGGTGTTTTTATTTGTTTGCGTCTCAATATTCTGGTCATATTTAAGACTAGTTGTATGAAATTTGGCCACTCTTGTTTTTTCATTTTTATTTGCTTAATTCTAAAGTCCTGTGTATTGGAAGTGAATAGTAAAGAAGATATATTAAGCTTCATACTGACACTTAGTAACCTCATGACCAAATTTGCCTCATTAACTCCCATTGTAAGCACATATTACTATAACCATGACATATCATAATGTTTTTTCAATTAATACATAATGGACCAAAGCTTTACCTTCAAAATAAAGTTTTCGGGAATCTTTATCTTGCAAAATATACAAAGTGTATTTTTTTCTTTCAAACTGTCCTTGTGCAAACAATTACAATGTATTAAATTAAATTCTGCTATATTTTAATGACACTGTCAACACTGCAATATTTATATTAAAGATATTACACTTTGGTCCTAGTTTTTGTAAATACTACATATTTAGTGTTTTTCCTGCTGAAAAAAATCTCATGATAAAAAGTCCATACTAACAAAAATATAATACATACAATCACAATACATTTTATATCTATGGATAGGTCTGAAGTAGTTGAAAAGATCTGATGCGGTGGAAGTAAATATACAATTTATGGAGTATATATTTTTATTGCACTTTTTTTAATCAGAAATGTTTTATTGGCCAAGTACAGTTTTTAGGACAGCACAAGGAAATAATAATAATAATAATAATAATAATAATAATAATAATAATAATAATAATAATAATAATAATAATAATGATAAATGTAAATGATGAGGGATAAAAAGGATAGATAGAGAATAAAGGATAAATATGATAAATATAAATATATACTGGGGTGTGTTCATGTGGATGGTGGCAGAGGGAAAGAAGCTGCTTTTGTGTCTGGAGGTTCTGGTCCTGATGGACCTAAACCTTCTTCCAGAAGGGAGAGATTGAAACAGTTTATGACCGGGGTGGGAGGGGTCAGCCACAATCTTTCCTGCACGCCTCAAAATCCTGGAGGCGTACAGGTCCTGGAGGGAGGGCAGATTGCAGCCGATGACCTTCTCTGCAGAGTGGATGATACGCTGCAGTCTGGCCTTGTCCTTGGCAGTAGCTGCAGCGTACCAGATGGTGATGGAGGAGCAGAGGATGGACTGGATGATGGAGCTGTAGAAGTTCACCATCATCTTTGTTGGCAGACTGAACTTCTTCAGCTGCCGCAGAAAGTACATCCTCTGCTGAGCTTTTTTGATGATGGAGCTGATGTTCAGCTCCCACTTGAGGTCCTGAGTGATGATGGTCCCCAGGAAGCAGAAGTACTCCACAGAGCTCACTGTAGAGTCTCCCAGGGTGAGGGGGGTGAGGGGGGCTGGGTTCTTCCTGAAGTCTGCTATCATCTCCACTGTCTTTAAAGCGTTGAGCTCCAGGTTGTTCTGGCTGCACCAGGACACCAGCCGGTCTGTCTCCACCTGTAGTCAGACTCGTCTCCATCAGAGATGAGACGATGATGGTCGTGTCGTCTGCAAACTTCAGGAGTTTGACCGACTGGTGAGAGGAGGTGCAGCTGTTGGTGTACAGGGAGAAGATCAGAGGAGAAAGAACACAGCCCTGAGGAGATCCAGTGCTGATGGTCCGGGGAGCAGAGATGGTTTTTCCCAGCTTCACGTGCTGCTTCCTGTCAGACAGGAAGTCTGTGATCCACTTGCAGGTGGAGTCTGGCACGTTCAGCTGGGAAAGCTTGTCCTGAAGGAGAGCTGGGATTATAGTGTTGAAAGCAGAGCTGAAGTCCACAAACAGGATCCTGGCGTAGGAGCCTGGGGAGTCCAGGTGCTGGAGGATGAAGTGGAGAGCCAGGTTTACAGCATCGTCTCTGTAGACGAACTGCAGGGGGTCCAGGTGGGGGTCGGTGATGTCCTTGATGTGGGAGAGCATGAGACGTTCAAAGGACTTCATGACCACAGATGTACATTTAAAGGAGTGCGCAAGGATTAAACTCAATGTGTCAATTTCATCCACATGTGTATGTGCTCCATCACTGCTGAGCAATGACTCCATCAGTCCAAAGCCCTCCAACAGATACACAGAACAACGATAATCTTGTGTGGGACAGGAAGTAGTGCACAGACACAGAATAAAATAACGGTTTTATTTTCAAAATAAAATACATCGTGTTCAAGGCGGATTGTATTTCCATCTATTTTCCGACCCTATATTTCCAAATTCCATGTTTTCCTTGTAATTTTTTTCACATTTTTTCAGAAAATATTAGTTTTTAACTCCTGTGAGGAAACAAAATAAATACTAATAAAAAAGAAAACCATAATAAACAAAAAATTATGTCAAAAATAAAAATGTAATTTGAAATAACGAGTCCTCGCCGCAACAGTTAGGCATCACAGAGGGCGGCGGTGGAGAATGACGGATAACGGAGCACGGAGACATTACGGGGTAGTTACGCATCCAATGGAAATCTAGTGTAATGCAACTTAAGTCGTGGTGTTGTCTTAACACTAGAAGTCCCACAGAGGTGTCAAATGAACTTTTTACCTATAAAACCCAGAGAGGTGTCATTTGACCCAAAGAGAACACAAAAATTATTTATTTTTAATGACAGTGTGGTGTGAGAAATGTGCAAAAGAACAACTGTGATTTGTTTTCAATGGTTTTTATTTGTGTAAAAAAAACAAACAAAATAAATAAATAAAAATAATGATAATAACAAAGCAACTGTGCACATATTTAGAAGAATCTCCTTCATCCTCTTATTGAGACTCGTGACATACTTGGCACTGCCACGGTATCTCTCTCCTACATTTGCCACATGTGTATTTGTGGCAATGAACACATCGCACAGTTGCGCAATTGCTCTTGCAGCAATGGTTGATCTGACACTTAGCCCTTTTCCCAGGGCCAGGTGTAGGCGGTTGTTGTTGGCGCAGTTGCTCTTTGAGTGCCTTCTTTTCACTCACATGAGAGTTAGCCAACTCTCTTGCTAGCTGAACCAGGAAGTCCACCCGTCACCCCGGTGCATGCTTGATAAAGCAGATGTGCATTGAGTGCCGCCATGTCGATCATGTTGTAGAACACGGCGACTGGCCATCGCCGTGTTCCTGTGCGCACACTGTACTCCCGCACCATCTGGTCCATCACATCCACTCCGCACTTTGTGGTGTTGTATTGGATGATGGTGTTTGGCTTCCTTTTGATGGTTTCCTCAGTCTCAACCACGCTGTGCATGCTGCTGAGAATGTAGACGGTCTTTTTTCGTTTGGGCGCATACACCGTCAGCGTGGCACCAGTGGTGGAAAACACCTAAAAAAGAAGAAATTGTTGTTATTATAGCGGTTTTAAACACAATGACACACTCAGAGGTGTTGATGGAATAAAAAGACCAACAACATACCTGAGTGGTGAATTCCTTGCAGTCCATCTTTCTAGTTGACTGAGGAATTTCCCGGCGAATCTTGTTGACTGTCCCGAGGATGGTGGTTTTCCGGCTGAGCAGTCGTCGTGCAAGTGTCAGTGATGTAAAGAAATTGTCCGTGGTGACAGTCCTGCCTTTGTCCATAAATGGTTCCATCAGCTTCATCACCACACTCTCAGAAAGTCTCTCCTCACTGGGACGACTGGGGTCCTTTCCAAGATATGGGAGGACATTGCAGATGTACTTTGTTTTCAAATCACAAGCCACCCAAAACTTTATGCCAAATTTGTCGGGTTTTGTTGCAATGTACTGCAGGAAACAGCAGCGAGTCTTCGATGGGAAAAGCTGTTCATCAATTGTGATGTGTCGACCAGGGTTGTAGCACGTGATGCAGTTGGTAACAAACGATCCCCACACATCCGAAATTGCAGCAAACTTATCTGTCTGCACTCGCTCACTGCGCGTAAACATGTCATCAAATCGTAGGTGACGCATGATGTCTTGGAAACGGTTTCGCGACATAATTCCAGTGATAAGTGGGTTTCCCAGGCATGCTGACCAGCTGTCACGCAGAGATGGAACCTTGGTCACCCCCCTCAAAATAATAACAGAAATAAATGCCATTAGTTCATGGAGGATCATGAACCAGTCCGTCTGCTCCGTTTGCCGTGCATGCTGAATAGTCCATTCTTGAATGGGACGGAGCATGCCAACAGTAATGAAACAGAGGAAGCTCTGAAGGCGACTCCTGATTCTTCTTCTGGCCTTTGCTGTTGGCTCTCCATCTGCAGCGTACGGTTCCATTGGAGTGAAATGGAGAATTGTACCCACATGTTCTTCATGCCACACTCTGCCATCTTTCGCTGTCTCTGTTGGCTCACTCTCCAACCGAGCTCTCTTTTCCAGATGAGGAGCAGTCTCGTCATCTGCAATGTGAACAAATTCAAATTATTCTTTTGTTTGGTTTTAAATAAAAATAAAGTCAGGAAATGAAAATAGGATGTTTGGGAAATCTAACCTGAAGACAGCTCAGAGTCCGAATCCGAATTTGGCTGAAGGTTTATGTCCTCTCCATCTGAGTCACAAGGGTTTGCCTTGTTCAGGATCAATTCCAACGCTTCTTGAGTGGTAAGTCTTCTCTGCATTTTGAGTAGAATAAGTGTGGAGTGTCAGCAGGTGGAAGCAGCCAGCTATTTTTTCCCCACAGCACAAAAGGCTGCATGACAATAGGCTATTCCAGGGGTGTCCAATTCCGATCCTCGAGGGCCACTAATCAGCATGTTTTAGATGTTTCCCTCTTTCAACACACCTTATTCAAATGATCAATGATCATCCAGCTTTGCAGAAGCCTGATAATCATTTGAATCAGGTGTGTTGGAAGAGGTGACTCTGTTTCTTTCAATGTTTGTAGTCTGTGTTTGTTCTCCCCCAGCATCAAGCAGAACGAGTTAATAAACGGGGCATTGTGACTTTAGCTTCCAGGGCACTTCCCCCTAACATTCCAGACTTCCATTGTTAGAGTCAGGCTCTCCCCCCTGCTGATTTCTCAGGTGATTCATTTACAAATGAATAGATGCAAATTGTAGCCATCAGAGTCGTCAGTTTGGTCCTAGAGTTCATTTGACCCTGCTCTGGGACTTCTGGGGGGATATAGAAATCCCTGGGACTTCTAGTGTTAAACAACCACACAAACCGCTTTTTCAATATCGGTGGGAAAAGAAACTGCCCACTCTTTTTAGTATTAATATCCTTCTGGTGGGGCAAGAAAAAAACATTTATATGTGTCAAGAAATGTAGTGTGAACTTAAGACAACAAATGCAGACGTAAGGAGAAAATAAAAGAATAAATATCTGTGAAAAGACTAATACCTATGTTTAACAATTACATTTTAGAGGAAATTTTGGCTGATAGTATTAACAGAAGGATTTAAGTCATAAAAGAGTCACTCAAACTCTGATTAAAAAATGTGCGTTTTTTTCTTCAGAATCTGTGCTCGCAAAAATTGATTGACTGATTAATACTGTTTTATTTTATTTTTTAATCACGTTTCTAGAATGAAACATGGATTTGAAATGTCTTGGTTGCAAACATACATACAACATATAGTCCAGTTCAATCTGTGCTCTCTACACTGCCTTTGCACGTAACCGCGCTATGCTAAATGCTATACCTAAGTTCACAGTACATTAGTGAATTGATATCATGTGACCACTGCTGCTACGTTCTCTGGCTAGTGGGCGGGATAACACTACAGGCAGGATGACAGCCCTAGAGGTGATAGAGAAACTTTTTTTTGAGGAAAAACGACAGCTTTTAAAAGATGGAAACAACACCTGAGTTACCAGACCTTCAGCAAAGGTAAGATCAGAACATTATTGGTATTTTCTACAGTGAATGGTACAAAAAGAGGGATTGGCTTTGTGGATGCTCCTCAATGAGGCTGTTCTGGGTTGTCGTTGTCATTTTCTCTGTGTTTCAATGTTTCCAACACAAACAACGGATGTGCTGCCGTGTCATGAGATATATGTTGTTGGGAGAGTATGGAGGCTATATTAGATAATTGTTTATGTGTCTTTAATGGTGTTTATGAAGTTGATTTTGTTAGATGGATAAATGTTTATTCATGTGGATCTTATTGGGTTTTTTCTTTCTCATTATGAATTTTATATTTTGATAAGTGCATTGAGATGAGTTTGTTGGAAATTGCTTTATACAAATAAAGTTGATTTGAATTGAATTAACACTTGACAGCAGAAACAAATGAAATTGTCATTGGTGGTCTTGATTTGCAACGTGCCTACCCAACCATAGTGGTCACTGCACGCCACTGTGTACTTATCAATAATAAACAAACTCTATTGTCCTGACGATGGTTTTTATCTCTCCTGTAGAATGCCTGAGAAAATGCATGAAGGCCACTAGGTTTTATTTGCCAAGTTTCATAAGTTTGCTTTAGTTGTACCCTCGACCAATGACAGAGTCCCAATGTCACATCAGTACTGTACAAATCAAGCCAATGAGAGATGAACACGATACAAATACAAGTACAAGTGTCGGATTGTTTCTAAATGTTTGGACTTCCTCATGTACAGGTTGGCAAATCTACAAATGTAATTGGAGGAATGTGCGTGTTTGCTGTATTTGTCATTTCTTTCCACAGCTTGATAATTGACCATTTGTCTGTGTCCAACCATCTGTCCTAGTCCAGCTCTCCACTTTAAACATCTGTGTCTTTTTGGTGAGATTCTGAGAGCCGTCCATTGTCTCTGCGTCTCCATCTCTCCCTGACTGCTTTTGGCTTGCACTCAATTTTTGTAGTGTAAGAAAATGTTGGAATTTGAAGCACGCACTTCGCACTTCCTGTATTTCTGTCCTGTTGCTAAGGTAGCACTTCCTGTCTAAAGGAGCGGAAACTGTTGCTTAGATGCAAAATAGATACATGAGCCAGAATCCTAAACCCAAACACAAAGCCCCAAGGCCAGAAGCACAATAAACAAATTAGGAATGTGGTTTTCAAAGTTTGGATCTTGAATACTTTCTGTTAATAACACCAGATATGACCAATTACCAAGATTAAATGCAACTTATAAAGCCAGTTTGTTTGTCAAACAGTGAATATTTTCCTCTTTTAGAGCAAACAAGCTTATATTATTCTGTGTACTCACAGTGAGGAAAAGGATCTGTTAATCTTCTTGTTTTTAGATTTATATAGACGTTACTGTCATTGTATGCAAAAAAATTACAAAACTCTGTTTGAGCATTCCAGGTGGCAACATTCAGAATTCAAAGTCAAATGAAATAAGTAATCCAGTAAATAAAGCTTCAAGAGCATAAAGGGACGTGATGACATTAGACCTTCTTGCTTCTCATAGTAGCTTACACGCTGCAGTGTTTGCAAGATGGAGGACAACGTGCAGACAGTGCATGCTCCGTCCACTCATAAGTCGGTTTTATGTTGTGAGCAAACACCGTAGTCAACACGTGCAGAGCAGCCGTATTTCAACACATCTGACCACTAAAGCTTCTTCTAAGCAGAGGTTGAGACAGAGAATGGAGTAAAAACAGTCAAATTTACACTCCCTACACAGCAGCCTGAAGTGTGGCTGTGCATCAGCAGCATGAATTGGGTCCATAAGCACACATTTCACAGAGATCGACTGCACTTCACTGTGATTATACTACGGTCCGCTAAAGTAAGAGTCCATGGAGAAGGCTGAGACAGTAGAGATAACTACAGACGTGCTACTCAAAGCTACATAACAGTTCTGGCACGTTCACACCAAACGCGTCAAAAGCGTCAGGTGTACATGCACAGTAATGGTGAACCCGCTTCTAGGAGCATCGAGAGGTCCTGCTGCGGGTCCCGCGCCTCCTGTGTGATGCAATTTGAAGCTTTACGAGCGGCGTCTGCTGCGCTTTTTGAGATGTCAGGCTTTTGACGTACGTCTGGTGCCTCCAACTTGGCCGACGCTAGAGTTGGAATTGTTGAACTTTTAGGGCATATCGCAGCGCGTCAACCAATCAGGAGCTTACTCCAACCATAACGAATTCAGAATAATGAGAAGAAAAAAAACACTAACCGGAGACAGATGGAATAGAGCGCCTGTAGATGGTGTCCTGGAAGGAGAAGCGAGCGCCGATGCTGCTCAGCAGGTCGTCAAACTGGGCACGGGAGAGACGGAAGTAGCGCTGAAAGCGACTCTACTCTGAGCGCAGACATTGTCTGCCTAAAGCCAAGCCGCTCTCTGGATAATGTAGACCGGATGAACGGGCGTGTTCAGCAAGGAACTCCAAACTTTATTCTCCATTCACCCACACATCTCTATAGCCCTCTGACATCACAGGGAACACACTGAGTCACACCAAAATACATCTGACCGCAAACACCACCTTCTCAACATAATGTTCCACCACTTCACAGTCACTGGGTAAATTATGAACGTAACTGATAGCCACAATATCCTCTATTGTATGAACACCACCTGCAACAAAGAAGCCCCTCCCCCAAATGCGCTCTCTCCCCAACTTGTTTGTCCAGAGTGTCTTCGACGCTGGCGACAGGCGTCTGATTCAATGAGCACAAGCGTCCAACTATGGCATGAGGCACAATTTTGGTGCTCGAAAAGCATTTGGTGTGAACGCAGCATTAGAGCCCACACCATTAAGACGATCATTGGGAAATTAGAGCTTGAATTCTTTGCCTGAACCCGACCCAGTCCCACCCGGTTCAGGCTTATAATCAATCGTTTTACCACGGCTGCGCAGTAAACAAATAGTCAGGTGATGTGTTTAGAAAGACACACAAACCGTCTGTAGCGGCACATGAAGCTGCTTGTCATGTTTATAGTATGCAGAGGGACTACTCACTACTCACATTGGATCATTGCAAGCGTGCGCACGGATGTCGGGTTGAAACAGGTTCAGGTTTAAAGACACATCGGCTTCATTCCTCCGGACGGGTTCGGGCCGTGTTCTGGGTCAGGTCTTATTCTTTTGGCCCAATGAACATTGGTGCAGTACTGAAAGAGGAACTGATGAATGGAAATAATACAAATAATAATGAAAAAAAAACTGTTGAATTGGTACATTTCTTTCCATTCTTTATTTGTGAAACAAACTACTCCCACACACTTTTACAGTCAAATAGTTAGACATTTGTTACTCTTCATTGGGAATTTGTTTTCGTTTTTATATCGTATTATGAGCCCTATATTGTATTTCATATTGCATCGAGAGTTGACTCTTTTGTTACACCTCTAATATCCATACATTGTTCTTATCCATGTGATTTTAAGTGGAACACTACATGTAAGTAGGTTGATGACCTATTTCTACTTTATACAGAAGAATCTTGGAATCTTTGTTTCCAAGAAGTCTTGTGTTGTAACAAGTTAAACAGTCTAAAAATAAAGCCTGTCAAAGCTTTGAAGTCAAAACAGACAAAACTTTTTCCCTGTCCTCCTTCTGACAGTCACCCCATAGGTTCATGACCCGAGGCCGGCCACAGAGGACGGAATGAACTCCAGTCCCTCTGTCACGTTGTCAGACTCATCTTCCTCTCGCTCTGACAGCCTGCGACAGTACGGAGAAGGACACGCACGCACGCACGCACGCACGCACGCACGCACGCACGCACGCACACGCACACGCACACACACACACACACACACACACACACACACACACACACACACACACACACACACATTCTTCAAGGATTAGTCACTCACTCACAGAAAATGCCATTGTGGACATCTAGAGAAGCAGACGGAGGGTGGGCATTGGTGGGACCAAAGAGGATGTCAAGTGTTGTGACTTTGTGTGAAAAGCTTGTCGTGGTATTTTTACAGCGGTGAGACATAGTGAGAGAGAGACGAGATGTGAAGAGTCACACAGAGTTTAAATGAGATGAGAGACGTTTTATTCTGCTCAATGTTGAACGATAGAAATGACTTTTTGAAAAATGTGATTATCTCAAGCTGTGTTTCCATTACCTTTGGAAAATCTAAATAAAAATTGGTAATGGAAACAATTGAATAAAAAAAAAACACTCAAATATCGCTAAAGAGTTATTATGCTTTCATGAGGAGGAATTTCAATATTGAAATGTGTCGCAAAAGCGCTATGGAGACACCTTTTCCGCAAATACACGTCGGAACACGTAACGTACCTGGTCACATGACCACTGCTCTACGTGTAAACATGACGTGGTACATGTAAACAGAAGAGGAGGCCGGGACATTTCTTAGCTTTATAATTAAAAATGATTCGTGCCACATTAGAGCCTCCATCTTCCTGCGGCAAAGTCTCGCGGGATGAGATTTCACGGGAGTACTGCGCCATGTTTTTCAAGACAGAAGTGGTCATGTGACCAGGTACGTCAGGCACTTTTTCCACATTTATACGCTCTGTGACAAGTCCTGGGCGTGTAATTGTGGAAAAAGTGTTTCCATTGCGCTTAGGTCTAAAAAATATCCCCATGAAAGCATAAAAATGCGATAAAAGTGATATTTGAGTGTTTTTTTTTTTCTAAATTCAGTTTTTATTGAGCTATTTAGATTTTGCACATTTCCAAGAGTAATGCAAACACAGCAAGAGAGGAGTCGTTTATCTTGGATTGACTCATGCAATCATCATCATGTAAACAAACACGTTGGAACAGATTCTGTAAAGAAAATGAGAATATTTTGGGTTTGGAGTAGAAGTGATAACTGTCTGATGCTGACACATGTCCATCATAGCTGTGAATGACCCCCACCACAAAGAAAGGAAGTGAAACTCCACAGTCCAAACACCAAACATACACAACTATTGTTAGCAAAACCTTCTGTCGTTATGATACTGACAGCGTTTTCCATTTTTAGGAGTTTTTGGGGGAAGTTTCTGCATATTCTGCTTCATTTTATCATGGAATCATGGAATCTGTAGTAGGTAAAGGTTTAAGAAAAAATCAATTTGGCGACATGATAATATTTCAATGCGCGTTTATTGTATCGATCCAAAAATTGTCCAAATACATTTTTTTAAATATGTTTTTTAATGAAAAAAATATTGAATTGCGCTAACATCTGCGTAGCATGTAAACTCTCGGTCACTAGGTGTCAGTGAACGCACCATCAGACCTTGTTAAACTTACTCACTCCTCAATGTATTTTAGCTGATAACACTTTATTTTCATAAAACATACTGGACACATAGATGTATGTGGTTACTTTTTGTTTTTTTAAAAAAGAATTTAAGAACGTAACAGAATCAGAATCTGCTGTAGAAGCAAAAGTTAAACTTTTTTGAAAATGTAAATGTAATTTGACAGGTTAATAAACATACCACTTGTTTTTGATATTGGTACAGGAATTAAAGTTAGTTATCATTTACTTGTTCTCACAAGTTAAAAATTGTATTGTATTAATTGCATTTTATACCATTTTGTACTGGTAAAGGGGACATTTTAAATTGTTGATATTGCAATTAATTGCAATGTATATTGTATTGTTTAATATTGGGACAAATCGTACCATGACATGCAAATTGTGAATTGTATCGTATCGTCACATATAATACAATGCACAGCCCTATACTGTATGTTTAATTCCAGTGGGTGATTGCATGAAGCACACCTTCAGTCATTGTTTCCATTGCACTGATCTCACACTGCTGATAAACAGCCCCATGAATAAAGATACTCATGCTTCAACTGTGGGAAAACATTTACATTATGGCTAAAAAAAAAAAGAAAAACCTGCCAAAAGTCCAGTGAGTGAAGGCATCGCCTGGAAAGAAGTTCTGAGCATTTATTCACATGCACATATTTTATGCAAATGACTTTGAGAAAAGCAAAAGTTCCATGTTTTCACCCCCGATGTTTTAACTGAGCAGATGTGCTGAATCAGCAATTTTTGCTCTGGGATCAGCAAAAAAAAAGAAGAAGAAGAAAAAAAAAAAAGAAAACACGTCCTATTAGAAAAGACTAAGGCAGGGCAGGCATAACATGTGTTTGACCAGTGAGGACAGCTAAGGATTAAAGATCAGGGTCATTACTGAGCGTGCTCAGAGTGAGCTGCAGCTGTAGCTCTAGCTGTACTATGGCTGTAGATGTATACTGTACTATGGCTGTAGATGTATACTGTACTATGGCTGTAGATGTATACTGTACTATGGCTGTAGATGTATACTGTACTATGGCTGTAGATGTAAACTGTACTATGGCTGTAGATGTATACTGTACTATGGCTGTAGATGTAAACTGTACTATGGCTGTAGATGTATACTGTACTATGGCTGTAGATGTATACTGTACTATGGCTGTAGATGTATACTGTACTATGGCTGTAGATGTAAACTGTACTATGGCTGTAGATGTATACTGTACTATGGCTGTAGATGTAAACTGTACTATGGCTGTAGATGTATACTGTACTATGGCTGTAGATGTATACTGTACTATGGCTGTAGATGTATACTGTACTATGGCTGTAGATGTATACTGTACTATGGCTGTAGATGTAGCTCTTTTTATTTAAACTAGAACTAACGCTAATGAAGCACACCAACCACTTCTCTGGTTCTCCTGTTTCTTGTGTTGTAGTCTGTGCATCAGTGTTATGGTATACTGGGAACTCATGCAAAGATTAACGTGCCACTCTGTTTGGAGTGAAAAAAAGTGATTCACTTTTTTTTGTGCATTATTTTTCTGAAATTAATTATTTGCAATTAACACAATAAAGTCCCAGCCCTAAATAATAATTATTATGAATAGTAAAAACTATTTTGGCATTTTCATTGTTTTTCCATCTGTTTTCCGCGATCACAGAAAATCTGAACCCGACTTTATTCTATGTTATAAAGCACTTTTTAATCTGTGTGTTAAACTACTTGTTCTACTATTACTTTAAACAAACAATAGCAATAGCATACATTTTTTCTATCTGTTTAATATTACTAGTTATAAAGTTATAAGTTGAGTTGGGCTTCTTATAACAAAACTTGTTGTTTGTTTTATTATAAACAGAGGAGAGGCTGTTGGGAGTTTGAGGTCACATGATTTATTTTAAAATGGGAGAGTTCTCATTAACAGGTTGCCAAGACAAGTGTGTTTGTGGTTTTTAAGGATGTGAGGACTAGCAAAATGTTGCTCCATGGTTGCAACATTACACCACATCACCCAGGAAACCATGGACTAATATAGCTCTGCTTAGAAAGACAGGACGCTTCCTCTTATTATGGGACTTCCTTTTTGTTGACATGAGACGGACCAAAGCAAAACAGAGCTTAGGTCAACATCGAAGGGACATGTCTCAGGTTTGACTTCTGTAAAGCACCCTGTACATCTGTATGGTGAATAAAACTGCTTGTGATAAAACGACAACACTGCCTTTATTGTCCTTCCCACTGCTGGTTTTTTCCCAGCTGAGAAAATAAGGGTTAATCATCAACTGACAGAAGGTGCTCGAGCTCTTTTTATCCTCACAAAGTAAAGAGGCACACTTTAGTTCACACTTTGTTCAAACAGTCTAACGTTAACTTCCTCAAATGAAAATCACAGGAGAAAGAAATCTTAATTTGAAAATGAGATGTGAATCATTATGCTGGACATAATTATGATTATGATGTATTATATTCAATAAGTCAATGATTAAGTAGGTATTCTATTTTAACAATACATAAAATTAAATAAAAAGCTTTATATATGGTAAACTATGGAAGCTGCAACAGGATCTTTTATTGTTTATTTATTTGTTGTTTTATGAAATGTTTCTTTATTAATCAATATAAACATTAAAGTGAAAATGAGTCAGCAGTGCTCACTGTATTATATGAAGTCAAACCATTTGAGCTCATGCACTACTTGGTTTTATACATCACTTTTCTCTTATTTTATATTCCAAAAGCATCCGAGCACCAGTCGGATCATACGTCAGGTGTTTCAGTTCAGATTTTATCCCAAATCTTTATCTCAGTTCATTTATAGCAGTTGAGAATAGGTGCACGAGAGCACAGAGCTGACACACAAAAACACATTAAAACGTACCTGCAGTGGAATTATATATAACGAAAAATGTGTTTAATGTATTACCAAACTACGAAATATGTGCACCTTTAAAAAAAAAAACACATTAAAAGGACTTTTTACAACAATTTTATACCTTGGGGCATAACCTATGGGGAGCCACCATTTTGGACATGATACGCTCACTTTCATTGGTCAGCACTGCTTGTCGTTTTAAAAAAATGGTGCATTGTGGGAGGTAGAGGCGTAACCGTTTACATTATAGGAAGTGTAGTTTTTCGGTTCTGTGCGTTCTCGTAAAGTGCAGCATCCAGGTTGTATGTTAGGAGAGGATTAAATATCACCTTTCTCACCATCTTCCTGCTTCTTGTGAGCCTCCCTGCACCCATTCAGTATCAGAATTAGCCTAACGGACAAAGCTGTTATTAGCAGCAGAAACGAGCCATGACTGAGTAGTTAGATGTTGGAAGTGCACAAATTTGGTGAGCAACTGTGATGAAAGCTGCATGAAAGGATAGCTGTTCATTGACGGGATGATGCTCCACTACCTCAAGGAAACAAGAGGGAACAATGTGGTGGGGGTGCGGTATGTAGAAACATAGTAGGGCTCTGAACAAGGACTTCCTGTGGAGGAATTATGTCGCGACCGCGTCTGGTTTCAGACTTAAGTTTGGCTTTGTGCCCATTAGCATAGCCCATTAGCTTAGCCCACAGATCCCTCTCATTGCAGCTTAGCTTGACGCGGTCCTCACACTCCACCCACTTTGGTCCGAACAGAAGCGTTTTCAGTGTGTGTCCCGTACTGATCTTATGGAGCCAACGTCTGATTAACTCTGACTGAAGATGCGTTCACACCAAACGCGACTTCAGCGACGCTGGCCACTAGATTACATTCAAAATCAATGTAAATGACGTGACGTCAAGCGACACGACTGGAGCGACTCAGGAGTCATTCTAAGTTACAATATGTGAACTATTCAAGCGACTTCAGGTGACGCTGTTTCGCGACATCCAATCGGCAATCAGTTTTTTACCACGTTACTTCCCTGGTCATCACTGTCTGTCGAGCTGTGTGTGTACAGACCTCTCGCTGCACTTATTCAACACACTGTGGCCAAAATACAAGTGCCATACTGCTTGAATAAGCAAGTATAAGTATATTTTGAGTGAACTCATCTTTCAGTAACGACATAAGTTGAGCATTTAACTGTAAGTACAAATGTCGCTGTCTATGATAAGTGCTGTAAACATACGGTCGTAGGAGTAGTGATCAGCCCTCTCACTGCTGTCTCCTGCTCTGCAGACGAGGAGTATATGTTTGCACAGCTGGAAACCATCTGTCTAGGACCCATTGAGTTAGGATCCGCGGTTCAGGACCCTATTGTTTTCACCGCAACAGCACCAACTAGAGGCTGACTGGGAATGCAGGTTTATGAGCTGGACTTAGAGCATGTACTTTAGTCTCAAGATGGATGGTGATAAGCATATAGCTCTGAATTGTAACTACTGTAAATTATGCCTGGCACACCATGTGCTGTGAAAAGAAGAGAGGAGAGGCGTGGGCGGAGCCGCGACGCCTTCAGGGACAGAGGGTCTCAGACTCATACCTGTCAAGTTATAGATTTGAAAATAAGGGAAATTTTCTGGCGTCCACTACGATTCGTCCCACCCGCCCAACCAAGCTCTAGTATCCCTTATATTATAAGATAGATGTACAATAAATCTAAAATAGCCACATATCAACCACTTACTAAATATAATTATGTGATTATAATCTGGTAGCTCGACCTTTATTAACATTAAAATGCTGTGAATATTCCTACTAGGGCTGGTGATATGGACCAAAACTCATATCTCAATATATTTTCTCAAAATGGTGATTAATGATAAATCTAGATATTTTTAATAAATAAAGTCTGAGTTAAATTTGCTGATGCAAAATGCTACACAGGGATATTTATTAACAAACAGCTGATCAATATGTGTCACTCATTAATCATCTAACTGAGCTTTACATGTTGTTCTGAGAAGTAAAAGCAGCGACTCCTAAAACCAATATTTTGTTTCATATGATATATTAAATTCTGTAGTTTTCTGTCACCAAAATAGAAAACTCAATACATGAATCTCGATATATCGCCCAGCCCTAATTCCTAAATTATAAAACAGCCTAAATTAAAACATAAATGTGTAAATGAAGCACATGTGTTTATTTAATATACTTACAGTTTATATACAAGTCAACATGTTGAATATTTACTGTTAATTTCACATTGCTTGTCTTTAAGTTAGACATTAACATTTTATTTTCATTATATATTTTATTATAATTTCTCATACTCACTCATGTGGTTCTCTGGTATTCACTAATGACTTATTAGACACATTTATTACAGACTTTACATTATTTAACACTTTGTAAACAGTTTATATTTGTGGAGCTTGTGATTGGATGAATTTTCATGGTGATTTACGTGGTTCCTTCTACTGTGGTAAACGTTATAATATCAGTTATTAATCTAACAGAACGTGTAACTGTGTCACATCCTGATGGTCTTTATGAAGATAAACTATATGTTATATTTTACAATGTATTTACATCAGTTCTTTGTTTTTTCACCAGAACGTCTTCATTCATCATCTTGTTTCCGGGTTTGTTGCCGCTGTCAGCACTAATCTCGCGAGAACTGCCACTCAGGCCATTTCAGATGGTAGTTCACGCGATGCTAGTGATGGCGTTCAGTTTCGTAAGGCATTTTTTAATTATTATTACATTAAAATACGGGATATTTACGGAAAAATACTAATACGGGAAGATAGCGGGAAAAAGGGGTAAAATACGGGTGTTTCCTGGCCAAAACAGGATACTTGACAGGTATGATCAGACTGTTCAGCTCTGATGCAGACTACTCAACATTTAACCATGTGAAAAAAATTTATTAAAAATATAAAATTTATGCTAAACGTTGGAGGTGTTAATGCAAATGGTCAGAATTTTTTGTCATTAAAGCATCAAAATAATTAGTGCCCCATGCAATAACATTGCACCTGGCGTAGTTTTTTAATAATAATTTATCATTAATATAAAATCATATAAAATCCATCTGCTTATGAAATAATGACATTGTGTGGTGAACTGATTATTAACTACATTGTTAGTGAAAAATCATCTATATATATTAGTGTGTGTGCATGTGTGTGTTATCATCAAAGTGTTGTGGTTTTTATATGTTGGTTTGTGTTCACAATGAAAAAAGAAGGTATTTTCATGTATTTATTTGGTTATTCTATACAATAATAGTTCTAACAGTGTGAAATAAACCAGTGAGCAGCTTGTATAGATTATATTTGGACACAACACATATTTGGCAGGTTTTAGAGTTATGAATAGGTTAATAACTCAGGTTTGATTGCATGATCATATGTGCCAATACGCATCAATTTTCAAGAATGATAAAAAATGTGTTTAAAAGCTGTACTTTTGGCGAATATATCACAGTCCTAAACCAATGGGTCCCAGACCTCAAGCCTTTGTTTCAGTCATCCGGCCTCTAGTTGGTGCAGCCCTAACCCAAGGGTCCTAGACCGATGGTTTCTGGCTGAGCAAACATATACTATCACTGCAGACACATACTATTCCCCAGTCGTCACATTACTGGAGCGATGAAGCGACCAAAAAGCGCGACTATGTTCAAGCGACTCATCACAGGCGATTTAAGCGACTATAGTCGCTAAAGTCGCGTTGGGTGTGAACCACCTTCAGTGTTGTTTTTGTCTTAGAGATGCAAAAGATGCCAATATGACAGATTTCAGAGCCAAAATGAATAAGTCCTGTGTTATTTAATTTGTATTTTCTATTATTTGAAAATGTACTAAAGTACATATGAATATGACACGGAGCCCCTTCCAAATACAGTGTAATGTAAATGTCTACACCTGCATCTGTCTGTTAAACAATAAATTACTTTATAAAGACACTTTGTTATATAACAATCTTTTGATCTGCCACAATAATGTGATTTAAATGAAAATTCCTGAAGTTGCGGACGTTTCTCAGCAATTTAGGTGCGATAAAAAATTAAATGAATTACATTAATTAATTATAGAACATAATTAATTAATCACACATTTTTTTAATCTCTTGACATCACTAGATATATGACACGTGATATGCTGCTGTATTTGAGAAGCGTTTAGTTCCTTAATGTTAATAATTTATTGCATTTTATATAGCGTTTTATCATAGACACTCATAGTGCTTTACATTGCTGTGCATCATTCTTTCACTCCACACACAGTGGTGGTAAGCTACTATTGTAGCCGCAGCTGCCCTGGGGCAGATTGACAGAGGCGAGGCTGCCATAGTGCACCATCAGTCCCTCCGACCACCAGCAACACTCACTCACACACTACACTACTAGTCAATGTGGGGAAAGTGCGTTGCCCAAGGACACAACGACAATGACTCGGATAGAGCAGGATTCGAACCCCAAACCCTTGGGTTATTGGACGACCCACTTTACCAATGAATGAGTAAGAACATGCATTTTGACCCGTGTTAACCAACGTGTTGACGCAATATTTTGTGGTCAATATTTATTATTTATTATTTATTATATTTATTGTTTATTGTATATGTTACACACATTGTGGTTGGTGCAAATCTTGAGTCTATATACTTAATTCTATTTCTTATTTTACCCCTCTGGCAAGAATCTCAAACTCTGTGTATGTCTGACATGTTCATTTATTACGGAACCAGGAAGAATGAGTGAGTGAGCAGAGGAAATGGGAATGTGAAGCTCCTCCATCATGTCAGATACGATCCAGGTCCAAAGCGTGAGATTGATCAATGACTGATGCAGCGTTTGCACTTTCTCCTTTTCATTTGCTATCACAGGATCTGCAGATTTCTGCTGTTGTTTAGGAAAGCAGAGATTCATTGTTGTCCTCAGGTCCTCTAAGGAGACTCTAATTAAAGAATGATGGAGTTCAGAGCTGAATACTTTCTTTTCAAGAAGTTGTGTTTAACTTGCAGACGTGTGCTCAGTGTTGAGGACAAAGAGTGTGTGTTTGAGGCTCAGCGGGTGGAGGTCGTAGACGACGCGGCTCACAGAGTCACAACATGACCCAGCAAACAACAGAGAGACCAAAGCAAAAAACTCTGTCCATTCAAACTCCATCTGAGAACAGGACAACACTATTCAACTGGGTGGGGTGGGGTCCTGGGTTTCCTCCAGAAAACGAAACAAACTAAATGAAGGAGCTTCAATTCCACATTGGACGAATAAATAATATTGACACAGCCTGTGACAATAATGTGCAGAATCAGCAGGAATGTAAACGTGCTGTAGTGGACATTCAGACACACACACACACACACACACACACACACACAAACCCTAAATATCACCTTAGAATCACCGACACAAAACAAACACGACCAGCAAAATAACTAGGGGTGCACCAAATTTTCTGACCAATCACCGATTTTTAAAAAGCCTGACTTTTATTTTTGTAACTGACATTATTCACCTTGAATGTTCCAATTGTATTTTACTGTATATTGTAAAACATTGAACAATTGTGCAACAATACAAACTAAGTGCACATTTGCTAGTTATCTCAAATATAAATATAAAGTTTACAACATTGCTGTCCAAAATACTAAATGATATCAGTTCCTTTAGGCTCTAATTTTTCACATTTAAAAAAGAAACCAAAACGTGACCAACAGGTTCCACTACAGACCTGTTTGGAGCTCTTTGGCCAAGTGCACAGTCAGCAATATTTTGGTTTTACAAATAAAGAAAATCACAAGTTTTGAGGTAGATGATAAAATAATAATGTATAAACTCATAAAGTGTGCTGAGTTTTAAAAAAGTTTTAAAACAAAAAAATGTCCTAATGCAGCGGCTTTGTGGATATTTAAATGCATGTGAATACTGTCTGGTTGAAACAGGTTAGAGCTTAAAGAGACATCAGCTTCATTTGGGTCAGACGGGTTTGGGTCGTGTTTTGTCGGGTCAGGTCTTTCTTTTGATCCGATTTAAGTTCTAACGGTGGGCTACTGACTGGCTTTGCTAAATCATGTTTTAAATACAGAAATCTGTAGTTATCCTAATAGAAACCTAGAGATTTACATCAAATATAAAGCCAATTCTCAGTAGGGAAGGCTGTAAAGCAGAAATAATTGAACTAATGTATGAATATCAACTGCAGAAAGTTTAGTGATTTATTTATTATTTATTTGTTATTTATTCAGTTTATTTCCGACATGGTTACATTCTTACTTTTTTTTGTTACATTTTTTTTTTTTTTTGTACATGCCGAAAAAGGAGACAAGAGAAGCAGTTTGCTTATCTGGGTCCCGTCCCCTGTTTTACCATCGCAAATTTACCTGGGTTTACATGTCTCTCTGGTCAAACATTCTTGAGTTGTTCTGAACAGTCCTTTTTTGTGTATTCTCATCTGTAGTCAGTGTTGTCTTTTTTTTTTTTTTATTCCTCCTCCTCTCTATCGTTGTTCGTGTTGGCCTTGTTCCCTGCCAGACGTTGTTAGCATTCCTCCAGTGCAAGAATAGTTCCTCTTTCGAAGGTGTTTGGAAGTTTTTTTCCCTTTTCATCCATAGTGTCACCACTCGGGAATGTCTCTTTTGGACACACAAGTTTGCAGCTTGTTTTGTCTCTACATCAAGGTTAATCCAGCTGTTGTTAGTTCTATTGGCAGTGTTGTATTTTCCACTGTTAGATTTAACTTGTATAAACACATTATTATATCTTAGTTCATAAGCAAGGTAGTAATTTCATTGTACAGGAAAACATGTTTCTAACTGCACATATGACAATAAACACTTTGAATTTAAATTTAATGTAATCTTTAATCACCCCACCACCTAGCAATTGAAATGAATAAATGACAGACCATTTTTACTCTTGGTTTCCACATTTAATTCAGTCTCCGTAAAATAATCACAGTCTGAGTTTTGTTTCCAGTGTTTATATAGATCTGGGTCCATATCCATGATTACCATCAGTAATGTTGTTGTTTAGGTGGATCCTTCGTATTTTCCCAAGTCTTTCATCGTTTTGATGAGGATTGGTTTTCCGTTCTCTTCTCCCAGTGGTGTGATGTAAATTCTGCAGTTCCTTGTCCACGTCTTTAAAATCTTTCCTCCTTTTTTTATTTGGTGTGCCTTCTATGCGATGCTTGCATTTTTTAGTCAGGTTTTCATTAATAAAAACCTTCGTTTCCTTCAGCTTTTTTCCTTGCTTCAGTAGTTCTCCTTTGAATTTCATATTCGTGAAGGTTATTTTTACAGCTCTGTTATCATTTTTCTTTGGCAGGAGATGGCAGGAGTTGATATTGTCAGGGTTCAGGACAATGTCCTTCGACTCCAGGTAGTCAATGACCTGTTGTTCAATCGATTTTGTTTCTTCGTCACTCGCGTAACTCCTGGATTTTATCTTTAGGCCTGTGATGATGACATCTTTCTCTCTTTCCTTTTGTTCCAGCTGTTCAACCCTGGCGTTCAACAATTTTATCTCTTCAGCATTTCTTTCATTCTTTTCTTTCAGTACCTTTGCTTCACTTTGTAGGTTTTCCAGTGAGTTTTCCAGCGTCTTTTCCAACGACTTTATCTCGGCAGATAGGTTTCGTAGACCCTCGCGTATCATCTCCTTGACCTCTTCCAAACCCAAATTGGGTTCTGAAGGGCCTCCCTGCGGTTTTTTCACCATTTTCCTTCAGTCTTGGGCCCAATTTTTCAGGCTGTTCAGCTGTAACCAGCTGTAGCCAAGGTCGTGTTATTGGAGCGAATGAAAACACGTCTGCTCTCTCCAAAGACCAGAGATTTAATGATGATAATAATAAACATTAGGCCAAAGATACACATTTCAGACAAAAGTTCAGACTGAAGCCTACTTTACCACAAATGTGCCAAAGAGAATTTTGGGACTGAAAAGGTTAAAGGTGGACCTGTCTATCAAAGTCCAGTAGGGATTTGAGAACACTTATTGATCATTGATTTTATAAAATAATTTTTCACGGAAGAGTAGAAAGTAAATTATTCCCGAGTCAATAAGCTCAAGTCTGAGTTAAGTCACGAGTCAGTTGTTTTCAAGTTTAAGTCAAGTTGGTTCCCAACCTTTCCACAGTCCCGTACCCCTTCAGACCTTTAACCCCCTATTCCTGCACACTTAAAAAACATAATAATGTAATATCATATACAATGTAGCCGTACAGTGAAAATTATCTCAGAATTTTACCCATCCTGTTGAGGAATAAAAATAACTAGAATATTTACATTTCCTCAAGAAAATGCAAGTGAGGATGTAGGTGCTGGCCCGCGTCATTGAACACTGCATTAGCATTAGCCTAACATTACCATTAGCATTAGCTAGCATTAGTTAACAGTAGCATTAGTTAACTTTAGCATTAGCCTAGCATTAACATTTGCATTTGCTAGTATTAATTTCAGCCCGGCATTAACATTAGCATTAGCTAGCATTATCATTAACATAGCATTAGCCTAACATGATTATCAATATAGCATTTGCCTAGCATTAGCAATAACCTAATATTAGCATTAGCCATGCATTACTTTATTTATTTATTTATTTATTCATTTGTTTATTTAAGTAGGGACAGTACATATTAATGAACATTCAAAAAAAGCCAATGGCTAATTTCCATCTGTTGTCCCATAGACAGGCTGATGTAATAAAATGTCACACTTAACAATGAGACATGGCAAAACACAAAACAATATACAAAAGGATTACATACAGGACAAAGAACATAGGGATCATAAAATCAATAAAAAACACTGCGATCAGAACAACTACACTCTCAAGAGAATAGACAAGATGCTGTAGGGAGAAGAAAAGGACAGGGGAAAGAAAAGCAGTTCACTTTCACATACTCAGAGTTACATAAGCAAACATAAGCATCTGCTAGCATTAGCTTTAACATGTAATTGATATAATTGGTCAAGTATTAGCATCAACATAGCATTAGCATTAGCTTAATATTAGCATTAGCTTAGCATTAGCCCAAAATTAGTACTAGCCCCATGACAATTTGTGTACCCCTGGGGGTACCCGTAACTCACTTTGGGTACCTAGCGTTTAAAGTCATCAACTTTGTGACCCGAGTCCAAGTCCACATCTCTATCAGGACTTTAAAAATCAATCCTCAAGCTAACACTTTTAACTGTAATATTATATTATATTATATTATATTATATTATATTATATTATATTATATCGTCTATCGTATGCTAGCAAAAACTGTGCCCTAACCATCACGACCTTTTGTCGTGTGTGTGTGTGTGTGTGTGTGTGTGTGTGTGTCAGGGGTGTGTTAAATGTAGGAGGGCCAACCCTACTGTTTGCTCACGTCGCCTCGGTGCTATCTCGGATGTTGCCGTTGACCCTGATTGGCTGCCAGCTCCGAGCTTATTATCCTTCCAGGATGGGGAACGCTGTGCCAGAAAACACACTTTCCATTTGTTTCACGAGTGCAGAACAGCTTCACACACACCTGACACAGGGACACGGCGCATCCCGTCTTTGAGCCTCCACGCAGAAACACGATGTGAGCACCAATGTCGAGTCCAGAAAACCACGCTGAACTTTGGCTCACCTTCATTGGTTCACTCCACCACAGTAGCTCACACCTGGATGTCTATTGGCTCAGAGACACATCCACAGGGTCACGACCTGCTACAAGGTTCATGGTCACATTTACAGTGTGTTTTTACAGCACGTTGCTATGCAACAATACCCATAGCTTATAATAGATAGACTAGATACATTATTTATTGCTCTCGGGCACATGTGTCAAACTAATGGCTGGGGGAACAAATCTGGCTCTTTAGAGCATATCATTCAGTCCGCAGGAGAAAGGAAAAATGACAGAGAAAACATGAATCATTGTGTAAATGAAACTCAACAATATTTGCAAGTGCTCACAGTTTTCCCAGTGCCTTTATTGCATAATTGCAGTCATTTTTAATGTGAAACAGTTGAAAAATCCTTCAATTTTCCTCAAATTACTACATAATATTTTCCTTAATTAAATAGAAATTGGTCACAAAATCTAGGAAATTTATAGCGTAGATCATGTTGGGACTGATATCTGTCACTTATTGCTTGGACATGGTCAGTTTCTTACATATTTTGTATTTTATGTATAAGCAGAAGTGTAAACTAAGCCACAATAATGTTGAAATTACTCGTTTTCCTGCTTAAAATCTGTGGCCTACGTGAGATCAAGCTGCTCCGTATTTGGCCCCTGAACTGAAATGACTTTGACACCCCTGATCTAAGGCTATGATATGTTTGATGACAATTATTACTTGGTTTTGGTTTTTTTTGTTATTGCAATAAAATCACCAGCCCTCCCTAAGGAAGGGTAAGAAATCTTTTATTATGGGGAGGATATAAAAAGGGAGAGCAGTGTTACACTTAGGTTGGGGGGGGGGGGGGGGGGGGGGGGGGGGGGAGAGACTCAAGGTAGGAAATAGAAAGGGTGGTGAAGAATAGATTGTTTTACAGTGAGGGTGAGATGTGAAGTTGTAGAATATATTGTGCTTATTATGTTGTGTAATCAAGCCAGTATAGTGACAAGTGTGAAGCTTAGCTATAATGATGGTGGCTGTGGAAAGGGGGAATGAGTGAGTGGTAGTACCTAAAGCAGGTATTTGGGATTAACTTGTCTAAAGTTAAGCCCAGTATGAGTTTTATCCCACATCCCAAGGCGTGCCAGTGCATCATAGACCAGTATATGTGCAAAAACCGCTAACACAAACCCAGGAACTCCCACGGGCCCACAGATGCAGCCAGGCCAGCAGATAGAGCAGGGGCCAGGGAGCCCCAGGCTACGCCCCCACGGCCGAGCAACCCCCCAGACGCCCCCAAGAACCCAGGCCGAGAGGCAGCCACCGCCCCCCACACACACTTCCGAGGAAGCCCCAAGCAGCCGAGCGTCCAGCGCATCCCAACACCGACCCCAACCCCCAACCCCAAGGCCAACAACAACAACAACTACAAACAAACAGTGTGTGTGTGGTTTAAGGTGCTGTCTGTGAACAACATTCAAATGCTAACACAATATTAGCTTCACATTAAGTCATCCCTTTTTAGAAGCTTATTTCATAGTCTAAACTTCCTCTCGTGCAAATAGACTCTTTCATAACTCTGCGCTGGGGCTAGTGAAGTCAGGGGTCACGGGGTCATCATGATACACACGAGTTTGGAGATTTGACTTGTTCTGTACGTAGGATTTAATCATTTTTACTGTGATTGTTCACAGATGGCTGAAGACGATAGTGAGTGTCGGTGGAAGCTTCCTGCTTGTGACCATACCAGCCTGTCATTGCCCGATCCCGTTAGATCTCGGAAGCTAAGCAGGTCTGGGCCTGGTTAGTAGTTGGATGGGAGACCACTGAGAATTCCAGGTGCCACAGTGGGGTGGCAGTCACCCAGTGGTATCCGTCATTGTGCCCTTGGGCACGGCACTTCACCTACATTGCCTAGTATGAATGTAGTGTGTGAGTGAGTGTTGGTGGTGGTCGGAGGGGCCGATGGCGCACTATGGCAGCCTCGCTTCCGTCAGTCTGCCCCAGGGCAGCTGTGGCTACAATAGTAGTTTACCACCACTAAGTGTGAAAGAATAATGCCTTAATTCTGTAAAGCGACTTTGAGTGTCTATGATAAAGCGCTATATAAAACTGATGCATTATTATTATTATTATTATGAATATAGAAAAGGTCATTGTCTTTCCTGCTTTGCATTTTGTGTATTTTTCTGTTATTTTTGTGTTTTACTGTAAGTTTGTGTGTTTTAGTGTAATTTGTCCATTTTTTTCTGTCATGGTGTTTTTTTTGTGCCATTTTGTGTATTAATGCTGTATCTTTCAGTCGTTATGTGAGTTTTTATTGTTTTGTGATTTTTTTCTTTGTGTATTAAATACACAGAGACAAATTCATGACTACAACTTTTTTGTAATCATTTTGTGTATTTATTTGGTCTTCTTATGTATAATTACTGTTGTTTTGTGTATTTTATCTGTACTTATTGCATTTTTTTGTCATTGTGTGTATTTTTGTGTGTTTTTGTAATTGTATGTTTTTGAGGGATTTCGTGTACTGTTCTGTATTTTTGTTATTTTGTGGTTTTTTCTTTTTTTGTGTATTTTTGTTGTCATGTTGTGTATTTATCCTGTCAATGTTGTTGTTTTTGTTTTGTGTATTTTTTGGACATTTTGGGCCTGTACTACAAAGGCAGATTTCCTCTTATCGTGTTAACTTCCAGGATTTATTTGGTGTGTGCTGTACTACGATGCTGGCTAACTTCTTACGGGGATAAATCACCATGGTAACTTAGCCTGAATGCCTAACCAGGTTATGAAGTGGATAAGATCTGAGCGAGTACTAAAGCTCCGCCTCCTGACCAATCAGTTTTCTTGTAAAATGAGATGCTCATTGTTAGAAGATTCTGATTGGTGCAGATCTGACAGCTGTGTTTAGGAAAGAAAGATTATTAATGGATACATTAATCCTTTCACATGACATCCTTTAGGAAAGATATAGATTTATATCTGATAGACTGATCTACAGTAGCTGATGAAGACTGTCAGATCAACTTATTCATTTATTTACTATAGTATCGCTGACAGCATCATCAGGAACATATAGTAAAACAATGTGCTCTCATCCCAGTGTGTGTGTGATATATAGAGGTCTACCTGAATAGAAACACGTCTGTGATGTAATAAAGTGACACTGATCAGAGCGCTGTCCGTTTATCATCCCATGGATTAATACTAATAATAATTAACAGTGTCAGCATCTTCCTGCCTGTGTTCTTTTCTTCCTGCTTTTTCTGCAGCAACACTGTTGTTTTTGGTCTGAATCATGGATTTTACTTCTTCATATTTAAAAAAACATTTTCCTCAATTGTGACGGTTCTCTGAAGAACCAATGTTTGGCTAGTTGAAGCTAATGGAGAGATAATCATCCAGCTTTGTGGTACAGGACCTTTGTGTATTTGTATATTTTAAGGTCATTTGTGTATTTTATGCTGTCTTTTTGTGTATTTCTGTCTGTTGTTTTTTGAACATTTCTCGCTCTGTGCCGTTTTGCTGTTTTTATGTTGTATTTTTCTGTGTTTTTGGAGTCATTTTGTGGGGTTACCTTGGGGGCTGCGAGTCGCCCATAACTGCACTTGAAGTTTGTCCTGGGAATTCAGGAGTAATAAACTTTGGCTAGAAGTTTGTCACTTTAAAACATGTTGGGTTCTTTGTCACGTCCTTGTGATTTCTCCTCTTCCTCGTCTTCGCCCTGTGTCGTTTATCTTCTGGTCATTCCTGGAGTGACACCCCCTCCTTTCCCCGTCTCTCCTTCACCATATGATCCTCTAATGTTGACGTGCCTGTCTGAGGTTGCTATAGCAACCAGACTTTTCTGCTGACTGCTGCAAGGGTTAGTGGCTGAGTCTACTACACACACACACAGTCAGACACTAACAGCACCAAAGGAAAAGCACTTCTTGAACATTTTTATTTTGTATTAAAAAATAACATTCAGACAGTAACAGTTTTACAACAAATAATTATAATCTGCAACAATAATTACACTTAAGAACGAGCGGACCGAACATCCACTTTTTTTTAAATAAGTTAAGCAATAAAGTTTTTCATTTTTTTTCCCTTGGAAGTCGTTTCTTGGAAGCATTTATACAATACAGTGTTGGCTATAGAAGCGTCTCACAGCGATCTCTAAAAGCCAGGCCTTAAGACTTGCTTTAACGTGGATATTCACAGCGTGTTATTGAAGCAGGCATTTATTAATGACGTTGTTTCATTCCTTGTTGATGTGGCAGTAGTAGAAAATGAGCAGGTTATCAGTATTTTCCAGTACATTTACAGTAGCTACTTTTCTAAAGTCAGTGTAATATGATCAGTGTACGGCTACTCCAGTGTTATATAATATCAGAGCCCAGACCTTTAATGACATAAGACTAAGGTTGAGGCGAGACCCGAGCTGCACTCTGCAGCTTCCAGTTTGAATTCCAGTTCTCCGCTATAGCACCGTCTCATTGGCTGCGTCTCAGCCTGCCAACTCCAGCAGCCAATCAATGGCTGGCGATGTGTCACCAGTCCGTCCACATCGCTGGAACTCCCACTTCAGAACAAAGAAATTCCAGGGTTTGATGTGAAGAATGTCTTCCATTCCAAAGAGCTCAGATCATTGCACTTTTGTAAAAATCCCAAACAATGAAAGCTCTGTGTCACATCTGTCCACAAAGCTCCACATCTGTCTCCATCATCTCCTCCATGTCCTTGGGCTGATGCATACGGCCACGATTTGTCACTTTCTGTGAAAAAGAAAAGAAACATGCATGTGTTATTATTTTTCTAATCGATAGAAGAGTCAAACTATTAACAGCAATGGGTAAATCCAACATTTTTAATAGTCAGTAGATATTGTAAAAGTTGGTGCATTGAGGGCATTAGCCTGTGAATGTGCACAGAAATGTACAGGAAATTATAGAAATACAACTTTGTAGTAATTAATTAATAAATGCAATTAGTTGCAACTTAACTATTGCAATTACATTTTTTTTAATTTAATCTCAGTTTAATTCAATTAAATTCCGATTTAATCTAATTGTTAATTAATTATTAATTTAACTATGAATTAATTATTAATTTAACTATGAATTAATTATTAATTTAACTATGAATTAATTATAATTTAACTATGAATTAATTATTAATTTAACTATGAATTAATTATTACTTTTAATTAAATATAATAAAATTAAAAAGTTAAATAAATGACATTTTAATTTAATTTTAAAGAAATACAATTAGAATTCAATTTTAGATAAAAAAATACAATTTTAACTCAATTTGAATTTGAATTCAAATATCATTTAAAGGCACACTGTGTAACTTTTGGCCACTAGGGGTGTTAGGCCTGTAACTTTCACGTCAAGCGCCCCTAGTGGCAACAAACGCCGCAGCACTGTCGCAAAAATCAACAGTCAGTCGGGCCAGCCTCCCCTTGTCTTTTGATTGTGTATGTAGACAGTAGTTGACCTGGAACTTAGGGTAAGGATTGGTTCTGACCAGTGTTGGGGTGGTAACGCATTACAAGTAACGCGTTACCGCGTTACCAGTAACATTGGGTAAAGTTCAACAGTAACTAGTACTGTAACGCAATATTTGTCTAAAGAAACAACGCCGTTAGCGTTACAATATGGTGCGTTTGTCCGTTACTTTGCTAGCTGCAGTGTACTTCCTGTTTACAGTGGCGCTACATATTTAACAGTAGAAGAAGAAGCATTGTCAGCGTGTTTGTTTACATCACGTGCGCCAATCATGGCGAGTCAATGCGGGAGAGGGACGTGCTTCTCAGAGTGGAAATACGCATCTTATTTTTGTCTCCAAAAGATGCATCAGTGAAGCTAAGCTAACGCTGCGGCTGGATTTTAACGGACTGTGACTGTTATCCAGGAACAGGTCAGACAAACTATTGCACGGTATGTTGTTGTAAATATGCAGCCTGTCGCTACTGCTGAGTCACTGCTAACAGCAGCTCATTAGCCTGTTATGTTTAGCATTGTGTAGCTGAGAAAAATGCTGTGAATTAGTTTTTCCACATTCATTTTTATAAGCATTTTCAACAGCAGAATGTGCACCTGGAATATGCACAACTTACTTTACATTACTGTGCTAAGGCTGAAAAATTACTGTTTTAATTTTTGAGCAGCTGTTTTGAGCTTTATATGCACATCATTTATAGTTGTTTTATAGCAGTTATTGTATTATTACAGCACTAATATGAAGCTGTATGGACACAAATGACCCAAAATAAATAATACATTCTTTAATTCTAAGTAACTCAAAAGTTACTTTTTACAGTAACGCATTACTTTTTGGTGTAAGTAATTAAAATAATAACTGAGTTACTTTGTGGATGAAGTAACTAGTAACGGTAACACTGGTTCTGACCCCGCGCACGCCGGGTCACCTGTCCCCTTCGATTCCCAGGGAAGGGGGCCAACAATGGCCACGAAGTCAGGGAGTGGGGGGTAGCGCCACCTACGCGGCGAGGCAGGCCCGCTTCTCCGGTGGCGGGGAGAAGAGTGCAGCGGTGGCGGATGCTCCTCCAGTCCAGCTCCGCTTCGCACCCCAGCCCCGAGAGACAATCCTTATCCTGAAGTTACGGATCTGACCTGCTGACTTCCCTTACTAAAGAATCCATGTTTAACTGAACTATTGCGGCGATTAGTGCATCATTAACCCAACACGAAACTATCATATTGTTCTCTTTTGGCTGTAAACAGAGGCTACACTTGTTTCAGCTGTCCACAACAATGGTCGACTGTTTTATCCCCATTTTCCTCCTTCACGACCAGGAACGGCAAAAGCGAGATGAACCTTTGTTTTATAAAATTATCCCCTGAGATCATCCTGTGGTTTGAGGTTTGATCAGAGGAAATGTGTCTTGAATATTGGTTCAGACAATCATAAATATTAAACTTGACGAGTCCCGAATCATGATCCCCGTGATTTGTGACGTGGAACAGAATGTAGCCAATCAGGAAGCAGCTGACTGAGGAACACGTAATGCTGCATTCAAGGAAACTCAGAACTTTACACGTGAAAATATCTCCATGGCTGACAGATATATTTTGCCGACTTTGCGGGGTAGGAGCTCCGACTTCAGGTGGCGTTCAAAGTCACTTTTTCCAAGTAGGAGGTTGGAAAATCTCTGCTTCTAAGTTGCCTTGAACGCAGCGTTAGTGATAGACCGATGCTGCATTTTTTACGTGTATCGCATCAGCCGATGCAGGCAGCTGCTTTCGTTGATCCGCATTATTTACAGAGAGCAGAATAATGTGTAACTTGAACTGTTTTTAATATTTGTTAATTATTTTTTACTTGTCATTCTACCTCACCTTTGTTAATTTCAATAAATGTTCCTTTTTAAAAAAATTGAGACTTGTACCATTTGTTATCATCATTGTGTAATTTTCATGATGTAAATTGAGGGAGCAAAAGTAGTATTGGCTCCAAATATTGGCTCAAAAAAATCAGTAGTCCGTATCAGTCATCAGCTAAGGCTGACGGGAAAAAGTCGGTATCGGCATCAGCCCTACAAAATCCATATCAGTCTATCCCTACCTATCATAATCATTAAATAATTGTATTTATTACTCAAAGTAATTATTTAGGGGTCTATTCTCCCATCTGGACTTAAGCGCTTTTTTGCGCGCCTGCAGTTATGCACTTCTCTCTTATGCGTAGTCTGCGGTCCAGGTTCCTGACACGCCCACTGCGCGTAAGGTAGACCAAAGGCGCGTAAGTGTGAATGAAGGCGGTCTGAAGGAAAAGAGGCAGTGATGTCATTTTTTTGGGCTGTCTAGAAATCACGGAACCTGGAGTTTTCCAACGCTTGTAAATGTCATTGAAATCCATGAAAATGATAAAGTTCACTTTTAATTTGAAATGCCTTCATTAATAAACAATGTAACAGGTTGATTTGATCAGATCATTGATCTGATTATTGCATTGTAAAGTGACCTGAGCTGAGCCTCATTAAAATATGTGTGGAAACAGTTTGTGGTCCATCCTCATCTGCATATGACAGCTTGTTTCACTCTGTAGTGGATCAAACTGTGACTTTACGTTGGACATAGTATGAAAATAGTTGAATCACTGTGACCAACGTGGACAGAAGTCTGCGTCTGTCAGAGTTTTAATTAATCGTGCAGCTGAGTGATCACAGCTGCTGCTGCACGACACATCATCATCATCATCATCATCATCATCATCATCATCATCACCATCATCATCATCATCATCACTGTAAAGTGTGACAGAGTTAGATGCTGGAGATATGAGGAAATAACACGGCCTCAGAGCGTCCTGCTTTAATACAGAGGGATGTTTGCAGTGAAACACAACTATAGTCTTCCATAATACACAGTTTTAAATAGAAATAGTTTAAAGTGACCTGAGCTGAGCCTCGTTAAAATATGTGTGTATCTGCATATGACAGCTTGTTTCACTCTGTAGTGGATCAAACTGTGACTTTACGTTGGACATATTATGAAAATAGTTGAATCACTGTGACCAACGTGGATAGAAGTCTGCCTCTGTCAGAGTTTTAATTAATCACACAGCAGCAGCAGCTGAGTGATAACAGCTGCTGCACGACGCACAAGTCCGTGAGGCTTCAAATGTAACTAAGTCCATATTTCTAGTGCAATATAATGTTTCACCTTATGGGGGCACTGAACTTATTCCAGGGTTAGAAGCGGTAAGAGGAAAAGGGCTTACGCACACTGGAGAATGCGCGTAAAGCCAGATTTGAATGGGAACGCCCACATTTCAGGGCTGCTCCACCCACAGTATGTAACTGAGATGAAGGCGCGTAGCGACTGACTTAAGTACAGGGGGAGAATAGCACACAGCTAAAAACAGCGTTACTGCGCTGCTTTTTGGACTTACGCACATGGGAGAATAGAGCCCTTAGTCAGTAACCTGACTTTATTAAGGCATAATTAGTGAGTAGCTGATTTTGAGCACAACACGTGCTCAAAAAAGACAAAATCGGATAATTATGAAGAGTTGATGAAATAAAACGACGTTATTAAATTTGTGAACCAGTGTTTCCAGCTCACCTCAAGCTCTACATGATCATGGCTCTCAGAGCAGCTTTACTGATACGTTTACGATGTTTTCTTCTGCGTCGAGCGGAGAGAGGTCGGAATGGGGCCGGACGGGCTGGGGGTGGCATTGGAGCCATGGTGGAGAAAGCTGAAAAAATAAAACCAAAACTACATTAGTCACAAAAAACAAACAAACAAACAAAAAAAGATTGAGTTTTCTTTGTGTGCTATTGAGAAATGTGAAATAGCTGTGACAGATGTAATGTATGTAATTTAGTAAATTAATTTATTTATCACATTTATCATCTGAGTTGTGACGTTATATTAAAGCAAAGTTAATCAACATCATTAAATATGCTTTTAGTAAATATAATTTACTTGTAATATAAGGCAGTATTTTTCAACCACTGTGCTGTGACACACGTGTGCTGTGAGAGATCATCAGGTGTGCTGTAGGAAATTATTCAACTTCACCTAAATGGTATCAAAAATATTTTTTTTATTGTGTGTAAATTGTGCTGATGTAAGCCCCTCCTACTCCCAAAGCTCACAGACAGCCCCCGACCTCAGCTGCAGGTCAGAGCAGAGAGGAGACCCCCCACCTCTGTGGAAGTGTGCAAATAAAGCTACATTAACTTGAGATATTGTATGTGCATTATATTGCATGTGATATTTGCTCGCTATAAGCACCACATGTGCACTTTGCTGAGCTTCAGGGCTGATCGACTGACTCTGAAGAGGAACAGATGAGGAGCTTGTGTTTGCCATAAAAATAAAACAATGAAAAAGAACGACATACAACTACCACTCACTTCTCATTGTTCATGTTAATAAATTAGATTAATTCATTCTGAAACATCACATCCCTCAATAACAGCCTTTGGATCAAATCTGACACTCTTAACGTTTAACAATACAGAACAAAATAGAATTATAAAAATGTATTATTATTATTATTATTATTATTATTATTATTATTATTATATAAATATAATATAATATAAAATTACATAATAAAAAACTGTGTTAAATCAAAATAAATATTTAACAGAATAAAGTTCAATTGTAGTTTTAAACATATTGAGTGTTTTACTTTTATCCCTCCCACGACATGTATCGGGTATGAAAAATATGAAAGATGATAAAATACATTTTATTTCTCAATTGATTTCTATCCACGACACTTTGATAAGAATGACTGTATATCGTTAATGGAGGCTACAAAGTTTCAGTTTTTAAAAACATTAGGGGTGTCCCGATCCGATATTGATATCAGATATCAGGCCGATATTAGCCTGAAAACGAATATCAGATATCGGATTAAAATTTCTGAATTGAATTTACCAAAATTTAGTTTTTTTTTTTTTTTTAATTAATTTTTAATTTATTTTATTAAATTGTAGAATACTGTAGATATTATTGAAGGTAAACATTTATGTAACCATATGGTTAATAATAAATGGGTCAGTTTTTCTCATACTTACTGTTGCTGACTATTGTTCTCTGTTTAAGTAACATCACTTGATCAAGCCTTTTATAATATTCCACACTACAAAACAAGTAATTATTATTATTTGTTTTAATTAAATAAAAAAAAATAAAAAAATTTAAGAAGAAATTAAAAATGTAAATGTATGATTTATGCTGATATCAGATTAATCTTGGTATTGGCTGATACGCAAGGCTGCAATATTGGTATCATATGGGAAATGAAAAAGTTGTATCGGGACATCCCTAAAAAACATTTTTGGTGGTGCTTTGGGATTTTTCTCAATGAAAAGATGTACCATTGGCTCTAAAAAAGGTTGAAAAACACTGGTTTAGGAAGCACTAGATCAGGGGTTCTCAACTGGTCTCACCCTGGGACCCACATTTTGCCACGGTCATTAAATCGTGACCCAGTTCTATTTTTTTTTAGAATTCAACCAACCAAATGTATTTTTTCTAAAATAGCTGTTGAAAACACACATATATAATCTTTTTTTAAAACATAAATCTATGTATTTTCCTGTGTAACATGCATTTCACAGCATGCCTATCAAAAGAAAAGTTTCTTTCAAAATAAAAGACAAGTCCAACATTATTTTCTTCTTGACTTTTTTTTGTCTTTTATATTTATGCTATGTTTACCACCTCAGAGCTGCAGGCCTGTGTTTGTGTTACAAATACATTTAAAAAAAATGATAGTATAAATTAGAGATGTCCCCATACAACTTTTTTGTTACAGATATTGCAGCCTTGCATATTGACCGATGCCAATATCGATCCGATACCATATCAGCACGAATCATACATCATTTTATTACTTATTTTGTAGTGTGGAATGTTAGAAAAGGCTTGATCATGTGATGTTACTCAAACATAGAACAATAGTCAGCAATTCAAGTTCACTTCAGTTATTTTTTACTGTCAGTATATGGTGGGAACAACTGGGGGCGGGGACAAAAAAAACTAAAACTTATCAGAGCGCTTATATCGGAGATTTTCCGATAAAATCTGATATTCGTTTTCTGCTGATATCGGACCGATATCCGATATCAATATCGGATTGGGACACCCCTAGTATAAATTAGAGTATCTGTTATTTTAGCACTACTCGAGAAGAGGAAAACTATGACTACTACTAATAATAAACAGAAGTGAAATGCATCACCCTAGGTATTATTTAAATAAAAACCTCCTAAGGTAAAATAACACGTCAAGTTAGCGTGTACAGAAGCCCATTGGTGCTTAAATAAGACGGGAATAAATACAGGATGTGAAAGTTCTCCAGTTGCTGTGACCTTGAAGGGTACTTAGTGTCCTTGAAGCCTGAGCAACAAAGAGTGGCTGCAGGCTTGAATGTTACACGAGGCGATGGGAAGTTCAGCCCTCTGACTGCAGGGCTCTCAGGGGGCTGAAGAAGAATGGCAGGACACATGTGGTCATGTTGTTTGGTCATGCATGTAAAGTTAGAAGCTTCCTGCCTGGAAAACTCACTGTGATTCACTCAGACACTAAAAGAGAAAAGGGCATGCTATTATTATTATTATTATTATTATTATTATTATTATTATTATTATTATTATTATTATTATCTGACACTGAATAGTCTCACATGCATGTTTTGGGAATAATATCACACATTTACACCCAATGTGTCTTAGTAAATGGGAGGACAAAGAGCCATAAATGTCTAACTAATACTAATCTAATGATGTGAGCTAAATCAGAAATTCCAACCCTAAACTATTCTATGACCTGTGATGTTTAACTGCTTTGAGTTGACGCTTCTTTACACGAGCAAGAGAAAGAAAAACTCACACCTTGTTCATCAGTAAATGTCCAATAAAAACCAAGGCTACGTTCACACAGCAGGTCCTCATGCACTATTAGGTTCTTGGGAAAAAATCTGATTCGTTCATATTACACATTGAATGTAACTATCACTTTAAATTATTAACTGAATGCAACCCTGAGGGTGACCCACAAGTACAAAAGAGTTCCTGAGGGAATTCGTGACCACGCAGGCACGCACTGTGTCTACAGAAGTAAATATAGAGGCATGTAGTCTCAGCATATAGCACTGATAATAGGGATTATATAGAAAAATGTTTATTAATCTCCTTCCACTGTCCACTTTTAACTCTGTCCTCCCCCCAGGGCTTTGATCCCGCCACTCCCCCTGGGATACAGATTGTTGACGTTTACTGCATTTCATGATCTAAAGGTCAGATAAATGTGAGCTGGCTGTTACGACGATTGTCGCATTATGAAATATCAAATACGATAAAATCAGATGTAAGCTGTTCAAACGGTCAAACGCTGTAGAGTGTTCACAATCTTCTACCTTATCTGTTTGTTCTTTACCAACATTCAACGATGGAACAAGTTGTCGTGCTTTTAGTGTTTTTAAAGCCCTGGTTTATGCCACCACAAGGGTCGAGAGGTTGGGGGTTCGATCCCAGTACCTGACTATGTGTCGAAGTGTCCTTGGGCAAGACACTGAACCCTAAGTTGCTCCCAGTGGTCGACTAGCGCCTTGCATGGCAGTCCTGTCCCTCTGGTGTGTGAATGTGAGAGTGATTGTGTGAATGAGCTGATATGTAAAGCGCTTTGAGACTGTTTCAGTGGTGATAAAGCGCTATATAAAATCAAGTCAATTTACCATTTACCAATGCTATGCAGTATGCACTCTACATGATCTCCCATACTTCCTGTTTTAATTTTGAGTGCACATTGTGTTCACAGCGCTCATAATCGCTCTAGACGTCAACTGGAAACGCTCCAAAAAAACAATGGCCGTTATGTCATACTAATGTACTACTCATACTAACGTACTACTCATACTAACATACTACTCATACTAACGCACTACTTGTACTAATGTACTACTCGTACTAATGTACTACTCATACTAACGTACTACTTGTACTAATGTACTACTCGTACTAATGTACTACTCATACTAACATACTACTCATACTAACATACTACTCGTACTAACGTACTACTCATACTAACATACTACTCATACTAACGTACTACTTGTACTAATGTACTACTCGTACTAATGTACTACTCATACTAACATACTACTCATACTAACATACTACTCGTACTAACGTACTACTCATACTAACATACTACTCATACTAACGCACTACTTGTACTAATGTACTACTCGTACTAATGTACTACTCATACTAACGCACTACTTGTACTAATGTACTACTCGTACTAATGTACTACTCATACTAACATACTACTCATACTAACGTACTACTTGTACTAATGTACTACTCGTACTAACGTACTACTTGTACTAACGTACTACTCGTACTAACGTACTACTCGTACTAATGTACTACTTGTACTAATGTACTACTCGTACTAATGTACTACTCATACTAACGCACTACTTGTACTAATGTACTACTCGTACTAATGTACTACTCATACTAACGCACTACTTGTACTAATGTACTACTCGTACTAATGTACTACTCATACTAACATACTACTCATACTAACGTACTACTTGTACTAATGTACTACTTGTACTAATGTACTACTCGTACTAATGTACTACTCATACTAACGCACTACTTGTACTAATGTACTACTCGTACTAATGTACTACTCATACTAACGCACTACTTGTACTAATGTACTACTCGTACTAATGTACTACTCATACTAACATACTACTCATACTAACGTACTACTTGTACTAATGTACTACTCGTACTAACGTACTACTCGTACTAACGTACTACTTGTACTAATGTACTACTCGTACTAATGTACTACTCATACTAACATACTACTCGTACTAACGTACTACTTGTACTAATGTACTACTCGTACTAACGTACTACTCGTACTAACGTACTACTCATACTAAGTGTGAAGTCAAAATGAGTATGTAGTGCGTTCACATTAGATAGTATGAAAAGATTGAGTACGTGAGAAATACCAGGATGTATACTATATGGCAGTGATTTCACAGTCCCGTACCCCTTCACACATTTAACCTGAACCCGTGTACCCCCTACTCTTGCACTCTTAAAAAACATAATAATGTAATGTAATACACAATGTAGCCCTACAGTGAATTTTACCTATCCTGTTGAGGAATAATATATAATCACATTTTATAATATTTGCATTTCCTGAAGAAAATGCAAGTGAGGATGCAGGTGCTGGCCCGTGTCGCACTGCATTAGCTTATCATTGTTATTAGCATTAGCCTAGCAATAGCAATAACCTAGCAAAAGCATTAACCTAACATCAACATGAACATTAGCACAGCAATAGCATTAGCCTAGCATTCACCGTAACCTAGCAATAACATTAACCTAGCATTACCATAGCAATAGAATTAGCCTAGCATTAGCATTAGCCTAGAATTAAAATTGACCTAGCATTAGCTTTAATCTAGCATTAGCCTAACATTAGCATTAACCTAGCATTAGCCTAGCAATATCAATAACCTAGCATTAGTATTCACGTAGCATTAGCATAAGCCTAGAATTAAAATTGACCTAGCATTAGCTTTAACCTACCATTAGCCTAACATTAGCATTAACCTACCATTAGCCAAACAATATCAATAACCTACCATTAGCATTCAAGTAGCATTAGCATTAGCCTAGCAATTGCAATAACCTAGCAATAGCATCAACCTAGCATCAACATGAACATTAGCACAACAATAGCATTAGCCTAGCATTCACCGTAACCTAGCAATAACATTAACCTAGCATTAATATAGCAATAGAATTAACCTAGCATTATAATTAGCCTAGAATTAAAAGTGACCTAGCATTAGCTTTAACCTAGCATTAGCCTAACATTAGCATTAACCTAGCATTAGCCTAGCAATATCAATAACCTAGCATTAGCATTCATCTAGCATTAGCATTAGCATAGCAATAGCATAGCAATAGCATTAACCTAGCATTAGCATTAGCATTAACTGCTCTAATTATATTCTCGTTTCAAATGTTGTCATTGTTTTTCATTTTCATTCACGTATGACAATTTGCGTACCCCTGTGGTACCCGTACCCCACTTTGGGAACTTAGGCTATATGGCAACATTTTATAAGTACACATGGTGGGCACGCTAGTCATACTCAACAGCCCCATGATGCATTGCGAGCAGAATGTAAAATGGTCCTGGGACCAGCTTCAAGCTAAAAATCAAGAAGTTTTGTCAGTAGAACAATGGAGTTTTATGGATCAAATCAGCACATGTTGATATTCTACTTTTACACTTAAAATGAACTTTCACAGGTTTTTGTACTTGTAGCTTCCAAATGCCTCTTTGGAAACTTGAAAGTATACTTCAGTGGGGACACTCATCATCCTAATCATACTTATAATAATAGACAGTAATAGACTACTATATATAGTAGTGTTTAGCCCAAACATGTCGACCTCTATATGAGTTTAAAGTGATTTTTATTCCATCTGCAGTTTCTAAATCTCACAGAAAAGTAATTGAGCTGAGCTGTCTTTGTACTTAGTGTTGAGTATCCCTTTATATATATTAAATCTAAAGTAAAGACGATTGCTGTGTGTAATATGTGTGTGTGTGTGTGTTTACCTGTTTTAAACACGCTGGACTTTGGCCTTTGTAGAGGAAGATGTGGATGAGGATGAGTTGTTCTGTCTTGTTCCCTCTGAAGCATCTCCAGTAGTTTCTCCCTCCTCTCCTCCTCTGTTAAATGATCTCCATTCACTGTGGAGTCCTTTCCTCTCCCCTGATTGGTGGGCTCCGCCCTACCAGAGTCCTCACTATTGGCCGAGCCCGCGTCCTCCCTCCCGTTCCCCAGTGTTTGTGGGACTGTTTCAGTCTCAGTCTGTTTGTGTTGTGTGACCTGTAAGTCTTTTATTGTGGCGGGGGTTTGGGTGGGGTTCACAGGTGGAGGTCCGCTGTCCGACTGCGGAGCGTTGAGTCGATGCTGGGTCCTCAGTAGTTGCTCGTTCTGCTGCTGCTGCTGTAATAGCCACTGCTGTCTTTGTGAGAGCTCAGACTGACGCACGCTGACGTCCTCCTCTTTACTCCCATCGTTCCCACTCCCGTGCCCCACCTGCTGCATAGACTGTGTCACGCTAAGCTCCGCCCTCGCCTCAGAAGGCCAGCTCCTCACAGGCTCGGGCAAGCTGGAAAAAGTCTGATGCACGCTGATCGGCGCCTTGTGTTGAGTCCAATGAACCAGCTGAGTGTAGCTGCCCTGCTGCCACGGCCTCGCCTCAGAGTCCTCGGAACGATGGCGCTGCTGGTTGTGCTTCAGGTCGTCATGGCGATGGAGATCAGCCTTTGAGGTCTGGGTGTTGGGTGAGGAAGGGGCAGCGGCTCGGGGAAGGGGCGGAGGGAGGTGAGGGTTGCTCTGAGAGGAGGAGCCAGCACCAGGAATGGACCCAGAAGAAGATGATGATGATGATGATGATGATGATGATGATGATGATGATGATGATGGAGGTTGACACCTGCAGCTGATGTGATCCTCCACTGAGATGATGGCTTTGTCATAGTGAGGTTTTCTGTTGATGAACTGGATCTTTGTCACCTGAGAGAAGACACAGAGAAAAGTGTTAGTTTAACACATACGTACGACCAGCCAGGATCAATAAGAAGCTGCAACGCAAAATAATTCAAAAGTTTTTAAATTCTCAAATTCATATTGTGAAGAGATTGCACAGTTTAAACCTGAGACTAAATAGATCACTATTAAAGACACGAATAAGAAGAAGTTCATGTTCAAACCGACATGTCTACGCACTGATGTTGAAGTGGGAACATTCCCTTTTGCTTTAACCAGTTAACAAGATTAGGCAAAAGAAACATGTGACAAAGAGGTAAAACGTAGTGAAAAAAGGAAACAAGAGGCATTTGTTGGGCAACAGCTATAGCTTATTTGGATGAAAATAGCAAATAAATGGTTAAAGAATGGACAAACACTGGATAAAAGTGTCAAAAAGATCTTGCAAAAATCGACAAAAAGTAGAAAAAAGGGGAATTTATTGGCAAAAGGAGCTCAAATCTCAATAAATATGTAAAAAGGGGTTAAAAGGTTAAAAGGTTTCCCCTTTTTAAGGTTTTATGTGGAAGTAATGATTAAAATGAAGACATAAAGAGCCATATGTTGAGCATCACTGACTTAATAACAGCTTTCATGGTTTTAGAAATGATTTGCAGACTCCAGGTTGTACAATAAAGGCCCCACAAAGCTAGAAACATCGCTGCCTATTAGTCTGAGTCATAAAATCACTTCTGTTGTTATTTGACATGATAATGAATAAAAATTGATTGATTTCTGTCAGTTTTAGTCCTTGTCTGACTTAAGTATGAGGATGATATAAAGTTTAATAGAATATTGTACAGATATACATATTCTTTTAATGTAGGATTTTAATGAAAAGTGAACTATTGCTTTGTATCTGTATGTATTTGCAGGTATCTCTACATACTTGTAGGTACAGTATCTCTATGTACCTGTGGGTACAGTATCGCTACGTACCTGTAGGTACAGTATCTCTGTACCTGTAGGTACAGTATTTCTATGTACCTGTAGGTATCTCTACATACCTGTAGGTACAGTATCTCTACATACCTGTAGGTACAGTATCTCTACGTACCTGTAGGTACAGTATTTCTACATACCTGTAGGTACAGTATCTCTACGTACCTGTAGGTACAGTATCTATATGTACCTGTAGGTATCTCTACATACCTGTAGGTACAGTATCTCTACGTACCTGTAGGTACAGTATCTCTGTACCTGTAGGTACAGTATCTCTATGTACCTGTAGGTATCTCTACATACCTGTAGGTACAGTATCTCTGTACCTGTAGGTACAGTATTTCTATGTACCTGTAGGTACAGTATCTCTATGTACCTGTAGGTATCTCTACATACCTGTAGGTACAGTATCTCTGTACCTGTAGGTACAGTATCTCTACGTACCTGTAGGTATCTCTACATACCTGTAGGTACAGTATCTCTGTACCTGTAGGTACAGTATCTCTACGTACCTGTAGGTATTTCTATGTACCTGTAGGTATCTCTACATACCTGTAGGTACAGTATCTCTACGTACCTGTAGGTACAGTATCTCTACGTACCTGTAGGTACAGTATCTCTACGTACCTGTAGGTATCTCTACGTACCTGTAGGTACAGTATCTCTGTACCTGTAGGTACAGTATCTCTATGTACCTGTAGGTATCTCTACATACCTGTAGGTACAGTATCTCTACGTACCTGTAGGTACAGTATCTCTACGTACCTGTAGGTATCTCTACGTACCTGTAGGTACAGTATCTCTACGTACCTGTAGGTACAGTATCTCTATGTACCTGTAGGTACAGTATCTCTATGTACCTGTAGGTACAGTATTTCTATGTACCTGTAGGTACAGTATCTCTATGTACCTGTAGGTATCTCTACATACCTGTAGGTACAGTATCTCTGTACCTGTAGGTACAGTATCTCTACGTACCTGTAGGTATTTCTATGTACCTGTAGGTATCTCTACATACCTGTAGGTACAGTATCTCTACGTACCTGTAGGTACAGTATCTCTACGTACCTGTAGGTATCTCTACGTACCTGTAGGTACAGTATCTCTGTACCTGTAGGTACAGTATCTCTACGTACCTGTAGGTACAGTATCTCTACGTACCTGTAGGTATCTCTACATACCTGTAGGTACAGTATCTCTGTACCTGTAGGTACAGTATCTCTACGTACCTGTAGGTATTTCTATGTACCTGTAGGTATCTCTACATACCTGTAGGTACAGTATCTCTACGTACCTGTAGGTACAGTATCTCTACGTACCTGTAGGTATCTCTACGTACCTGTAGGTACAGTATCTCTGTACCTGTAGGTACAGTATCTCTATGTACCTGTAGGTATCTCTACATACCTGTAGGTACAGTATCTCTACGTACCTGTAGGTACAGTATCTCTACGTACCTGTAGGTACAGTATCTCTATGTACCTGTAGGTACAGTATCTCTATGTACCTGTAGGTACAGTAACACTATGTATCTGTAGGTACAGTATCTCTATGTACCTGTAGGTATCTCTACATACCTGTAGGTACAGTATCTTTATGTCCGCACAACCGCGTGGTTAGCTCCCAATTTTAATTTACACCAAAAAAAATGTGACGTTTCGGGCTAAACGCCCTTCATCAGACATCACATTTTTTTTGGTGTAAATTAAAATTGGGAGCAAACCACGCAGTTGTGCTGACCTTTTTTTCATTGCATATTTGGACGTTTTTGATCCAGCACACTGCCTGTAACTGTAGGTATCTAGGTACTTATAGTTATCTACGTATCTGTAGGTATCTATATACTGTACGTACCTGTAGGTCTCTACCTCTAGGTATCTACGTACCTGTAGGTATCTACTGGAGGTGACGGTGGGGACACATTGAAGCTGTCTGGTGTTGCAGCAGCCTGAACACCGCTGCACCTCCACACACATGGGCCACAGCATGAAGTTGGCATTGCGTGAGTCGTGCATGGACCGCGTTATCTCCATCACTTCAGTCCGAACCTTACAAACAGCCAGCTCGGCCGGCTGGGCCTCCACTGTTAACAGTCACAGCATTCACAGAGTTAGAAGATGAAATGAGCAGAACGCACATGTAGAGGTAGAGATGGAGGTGCAAACATACCCAGACTCCTGGTGAATCGACCATGTGTGAGGTTGGAGGGAACATCTGGCTCGTCCTCTTCTGAAAGGGAAGAATGGAGGCAGGGTTGAGGTCAATTACATTTTTCAATCACAATTACGTCTTCAACTATCCATGTTCAATTGCAACTCAATTACAATTACCGGCATTTTTTCCAATTACAATTAAAATTACAATCATTATTTTCCCTCTGATATTTGATAACAATTATGTTCTCAATTACTAAAGCTGAAATTTAATTAATCACAATTACTGAGCCTGAAATAAATAACATCAAATATTTTTTAATGCCTTATAATAGCCTTACGTCAAATTTTTTTTTCAATTTTTTTCAATTTTTTTTGCCTTGCCTCAGACATTTCGGTGTTTTTCACATTTTTCATGCTTTACTGGATTTTCACCCCAGTTTAAGTGTGCTCATCATATTCAGCTAGTTTTTAAGTTCTTATGTAGCCTTGTTTCTGATGATGTGTTGTTGCAATAGTATAATATATTTCTAAATCAGTAATTTACTGATTTATAACTGTACTAAAAAAATACAAGTACCCATGAAAGCAAGTCAATTACAGAGACGTAGTACTCCATAGTACGTAATCCATTACTTTTACGTCTGGTAAATGTCATTGAAAGTTATCCGACACTGACCAGGGACGTTCTCGTATAAAATAAATGAGGCTGCGACAGCAGAGCTCATTGTTCTGAGAACAAAGGAAGACATTTCTCCCTCTAAAACAATTAGTGCTATTTTCTGCTACTATTTGTCTGGCCTCTGTAGGAGTTAAATATAGCACCAGCAGGTTTGCACTCTCACATATGTCATCATTTTACACTCCAGCCATTTAGTGCTAATTATATCCCTGCTGTGGATAGCTGGTGGTCACTCTGTGTGTGTCTGTGTGTGTGCATGTGTGTATGTGTGTGTACGAGAACAACACAACATGGCTGCCCCAAAGCGACAATTAGCTTCCTGCTTCAGAGAAAAAACATTTCTATTCCTCATTTCCTCTGTGTCTAAATGTTTCAGAGCACAGATTGCTTCATTATTTCCATCTCATCACATATGATCAGTTTGATTAATGTACACACAGCTGCTATTGTTTTGTGTCTTTGTTGTATTGTAGGCGTTTTAGAGCAACTCTCTTTGTGTGTTTTTATAAACATTTTGTCTTTTTCTAACATTTTGTGTATTTTTATATAGTTTTTTGTGTATTTTTCTGTCATTTTATGTTTTAGTTTTTGTTTTGTGTGATTTTTGGAGCCGTGATTTTTGTGTGTTTTTCTGAACACTGTATTTTTCTGTCTTTTCGTGTCTTTGTTGTTGTTTTGTGTAATTTTTGGGGCCATGATTTTTGTGTTTTTGAGACATGTAGCAACTACAACGCTAGATAAGTGAAGCCTGGATTTATCTCTCTTAGCGGGCTTCACCTATCCATACATTCTCCATCAGAGAGAAGCTGGACTACAAAGCGAGATATCAACACGCTAAGTTAAGCGAGTTGATTTCAGCCTGGCTACGTGTGAGCTCTTGTGACAGAGGAGGAGATTACAGCGTCAGACCAATCATAAATACAGAGAAACTCTGTAGAACAACTTACTTCACAATTGAGGAACAATTCTTTAAAAATATGAAGAACTAAAAACCATAATTCATAAAAAGCAGGAAGAAAAGAGCACAGACAGAAAGATACTGACGGTTAATTCACTGTAAAAGCGTGAGATGATCAATATTAATCCATGAGATGATAAACAGACAGCCCTCTGATCAGTTTCACTTCATTACATCACAGACGTGTTTCTATTCAGGTAGACCTCCTCAATTTATCACACACACACTGGGATGAGAGCACATTGTTTCACTGTAGTACAGTATGTTACTGCTGTGTATATAGCCATGTATGTGTACGTATGAATGAATGAATGATCAGGATGTCATCAGTAAATGAAATTATTAATTTATTCATTAATTATCTTTCTTTGCTAAACTCAGCTGTCAGATCTGCACCAATAAGGATCTTCTAACAATGGGCAGCTCATTTTACAAGAGAACTGATTGGTCAGGAGGCGGAGCTTTAGTACTCGCTCAGATCTTATCCATTTTATAACCTGGTCCAGACCAGGTTAGGTGTTCAGTAGGGATGTCCCGATACAACTTTTTCATTTCCGATATGATACCGGTATTGCAGCCTTGCATATCGGCCGATACCGATATTGATCCAATATCAGCATGAATCAAGGTTTGATCAAGTGATGTTAGCAACATCACTAACACATCACTTTCAGTTTTTCTCATACCTACTGTTGCTAACAATAGTTAGCAACAGTAGGTATGAGAAAAACGGACCCATTCATTATTTACCAATTGGTTACATAATTTTTAACCATCAACATAATATCTACAGTATTCTACAATTTAACAAAATAAATAAAAAATTAATTGGATTTTTTTTTTTATTTAAAAAATTAAAATAATAAATAAATAATCGGAAAATCTGGAAATTTGAATCCGATATTTGATATTCGTTTACAGGCTAATATCGGACCGATATCCGATACCATTATCGGATCAGGACACCCCTAGTGTTCAGCTTAAGTTGCCATGGTGATTTAGCCCGGTAAGAAGTTAGCCAGCGTTGTAGCACAAGACACACCAAATAAATCCTGGAAGTTACCGTGATAAGAGGAAATCTAGATTCGTAGTACAGGCCCTTGGTGTGTTTTGATTATTAAATAAACTTCTAAAAAGAATGTGTTGATGATTAGGCACATAAATAAATAAAAAAAAAATGTTAATCACTCCTGATCTTCTTAATCTTTGCACATGAAATGTGGAGACTGCAGCTTTAAAATTAGCTAAAATATTTCTGTTTGAACACCAAGAAAAGCGTTTCTGTCTGGGTTTCAAACACTGATCACAACACAAGGTCACTGCTGCTCAGTCTCATTACGCTGCACATCACTCCCACTGATGTCAACCAGCTCAGCATGTGCACGACTGCATTCCACAGGCTTCCCTCCTACATGTCTGTGTGTGTGTGTGTGTGTGTGTGTACCTGTGGTGTTGGTCTCCTGCTGCAGCAGCAGCTTCAGGTGGTCTACAGAGGAGATGGGGGAGTTCCTCACCAGGTCGATGAGTGCTGCAGGGAGCGGATCGCCCTGCGGACACAGACACAGACGCATGATTAGCTCATTTGGAAACATGTGTGTTTGGTGATTCAAGCTAATAAATATTTGGGCGTGTTGGAGGTGAATGGAACTCGTGCCTCGCTAAGCAGCGGAATCTGCAGAAATCTCCAGATGAGCAAACGTCAAACTATCAGAAGTCTGATCAATGTTGAAATATCACGTTACAAAAACATGATTACGAAAAAAATCTACTACGACTTGTAAACGAAGGCTGTGTTTAAAATGTCACCCGTACTATACAATACAAACTCAATGAGTATATACTGTCTACTATATACTATAGTATGATTAGGATGATAAGTGTTCCCAATGAAGTATACTTCCAAGTTTCCCAAGATGGACCTACAACAACAAAAACCTGAATCACACTGAGGCTAAATATCTGTTTATTCTCCACCTTTACTTTGAAAGTTCTGAAAACATTTGAAGTGAGAAAGTGACCAAGTACTAGAATATCAACATGTGCTCATTTGATCCATAAAACTCACTTTTACACATTTCAAATTTCAGATATTTTCAGAGACCCTTCATTGTGCTACTAACAAAACTTCCTGTAACTTCAAAACAAGAGCCCTGTTTACAAACGCGTAAAAAAAACAAATGGCAGACAAGAAGAGAGGCTTTTATTTTGAAAAGGGGATGTTTAATTTTTAGCTTGAAGTCGGTCCCAGGACCATTTTACATTCTGCTCGCAATGCATCATGGGACTTTTGAGTATGACTAGTGTGCCCACTGTGCATACTTAAAAAATGTCCCCATATAATATACACCTGAGTATTTCTCACACACTCAATCTTTCCATACTATCTAATATGAACACATACATACTCATTTTGACGTCAGACTTAGTGTGAGTAGTACGTTAGTGTGACATTTACAGCACAACCAAAGATTGGCAGTATGTGACAAGTATTTAAAGATAAACTAATCCCAGAGGTTGTGGCTATTCATTTAAAAAAAAAAAAAAAGCTTTGATTTGGGGGCGTGGCTCCTGGATCAGTTAAGACACACCCAGTCTATACTATAAAACCTCCAAAGAACAATCTAAGCTATGTTGACTAGCTACTCACTATTAGCTATAGGGTCATTCCGTGTCATTTCAACACATTTTCAGGACATCTTACACACTTTGGTGTGAAATGCAAATTTTTCTGATGAAAAACAAATTAAAAAAGTAATAAACAACAACAGATTATGAGACACAGAGCCAAGCTACAATGGCCTCATGTAAAGGATTTTCAAAATTAATGAGTGGTGAAATAACCCAAAGTTGGGGTCAAAATAAAAATAAAGAAGTTGCATAAAAAAATAAATTAAGAAAATGTTTTATATCCCAATAAAGAGTAACCTTTATACTATACATTATAACAGAGATCAGATGTTTTCTTATATTCTCACATGCAGCTATGGGACAATGAAAATAGTTAAAAATAAAAAAAAGTATTTTCTCAGATTTCCAAAGCATGTTACCATAGAACCAAAACATATCTGTGACTAATCATTAGTGATGTGAACAGTCTATGTTCATAGCTCTAAGCTGATCACATTACAGAGAGCTGAGACATATGCTCAGTAGTTTATTGAAGGACCAAACATGTTCCAGACCCAAACACACACTCACGGCTGTCATGTCCCCCAGATAGTGTATGTATAACAGATCTGTTTGTGTATTCTGAGAGAGTAGGTGGAGCTGTATTACTAAACCACATTTCAGTTTCCTATGTGATGTAGTTCCTGAGATATTGGAAGCTGAAAACACCCCCCTCACTAAATTGTCCATATCTAAAAAATAATCTGATCAAACTAAAAATGTACAGTGTGACTATTGAATAATCATGGAACAAAAAAGGTTCAAATTTCAGAATTTTTTGAGACCAATGTCCATGGGCACATTTTTTGAAATGTGTTGTCTATTCATAATTCTCTCAATGCAACCTCCTCACCACAGATTACAGAGTCCACAGATACTAGTTATTATTAAAAGGGCGTGGCCAAAAGTGATGTAAGAAGCCACCAAAACATCACTATTCACCATTCACAGCCAATGGCTGAAATTGATTGTAATAGCCGTGTTTCAACCCATAGAGGGCAGTCACTCTTACATTTTATACACCAACACCAAATGTTGATACTTTGATTAAAATGAAATGTCAACAGTTGGATAAGAATCATTCAACATCACAATTTCATACCAAATACATTGGTTTTCAGCAGAACAAAAGTGTTTTTTGGCGTTTAGCTACTTTTTACAGAACTGTACGAACACGTCACACATCAGTGTACGGTTGAATGTGGTGACTGTTGCTCATTCCTGGGCTGGAGCCCACCCACTTCTGTTCCCCTCTGGGTTTGAGTCTTTGTTTCCTATTTTTGGTTCTTTTTTCTAAGCAATCACCTTTTTGTTGAATGAAATACTTTAGGTGAGGGTGGAAATCACTCAACCACATGCAAACAGAGTAAGGAATGTAATGTTAATGCCAAAAACATACTAGGAATGTGAATAAAAGAAAGACATACATCACTACTGACAGACATGTAATTAAGAAGGTTTCTTTTCGGGCTGGTTGTTTATTGTTTATGGAGTTTTCTTTATTTTTTATAACAACACTAAGAGGATTAATGGTGGGAAAGCCAAACAAAGACGAAAAGAAAGAGAAGCTGATGCAAGATATCTTCGTCCTTGATCTCCAGTCAAAACTTGCTCCACTTTCACTTCCTGCTTCAGAGGAGCCGCTGCGTGTGATTGGTGCTCGTGTTGCTCTCGCGCTCCGTCTGTTTGCCCACAAGCGACACGGCTGCTCCTGATGCCAATTAGCCTGGCTCTCCTCTTTCTGCCACTTTCTATCTACGCATCCTGTTTTTATTCCGTCTGTTCCACAGCTGTTCACTCGCCTGAATCCTGCTTCAGCATCAACCAAGACTCTGAAGCTCTTTAAAGAAAAGTTTGATTATAAAAAACAAAAAACAGAGTCTGCGCTACGATTCACCAGGATTGTGGTCAATAAAATGTTTTCATTTACGTCTTCAATTCTCCATGTTCAATTACAACTCAATTTGGATTCATTTGTTCTAATTACAAATAAAATTATATTTTTCCCCTTTATTATGTAAATGTTTAGTAATATGCTAGTTTTCAGCCATCCCCATTTGTTTTAAGATCCCCAACAACCTTGTATTTTAGGTTTATTCTTCCAAGCTTGCCTGTTTTCTGGAGTTTTATCCTCTGAAAAGTCACTTTCAGGCTGTTTTTTGGGCCTGAAGCAGCACGTGTGTTTATCACAGCAGCAGTAAATCATTAACAGTCTTCCTTCTCCTCCTCTGACCACAGAAATAGTGCATTTAATACAATAATCCATTGTTTTGTCAAACCGCTGCGTCGCATTGGGTCACATACACGTCAAATCATCCCATAAAGGCGATACGAGGTTGTATAACGGATACTAAAAGTGAAACTGATTGTGAGCGCTCTGCAGTTCATCTATACATACTAAATGTAAAGATATTAACTGTGATATCAACCTGCTTTCACTATGTTTGTTTTAGCTGTGAGGTAGATTGAGAGGGAGGAGCTCATATTCTTATGTAGGGTAGGAGGAGCCAGGATTGTCAGGAGGAGGAGTTTCCACGTTGTGACGTCATAACGCGAAAAATCCAATTGGCCCATTTGGAGCTGATTTTTATAAAATGTGGAACAACAAGGAAGGGAGGAAACAGAACTTTCTTTGTCCTTCTGAATGAGGCTAAATGAATGCATATCAATGTAGCAAAACCATTATAAAGTAAGTGTTTCAAAATACTGCCCCTTTAATTAATCATAATTGCTGAGCCTTTAATAAATAGCTCTTGTGTTAGCTTCTTGTTAGGATCTCTTATGATAACGGGTCAGTTTGACCCATGTCTTTAATCAGCTGTAAAATACACTTAAAAAATAATATCTACTGTATCATCCAATTTGTTTGTCATCTCTTGGTTATTTTGTTAGGCTTCTTAATCAATTAATACATTAGTATTAATATTTCTGCTGAGTCTTGACACCGTAACCCTAGATTTATTTTTATTTCTTTTATGGTAAAATAATTTGTGGCCAAGTTATAGGGAAATAATATTTCAAATTTTTTTTGTGATGCCTGAATTTTGACCCCTACCAATCTTTTGACTGGTAGGTCGTACAGCTTTGGTTCAATTAAATAAAATACTCCACTTGAGATGAGCTTTTCATAAATGTAACCATCAAACTTGTACGATAAATATTCGTCGAGATATGAAAAATGTAGGTTTTTGACACTTGACGCGACCTTGACCTTGACCTTGACATTTTGGCTCCAAAAAAGGTCGATTGCACATCCTTGACATTACACCTATGAGATGACATACGTGTCATTAGTGCTGCATTAATAGCCTAGGAGGAGTTACAGAACAAAGGAGTTGTGGAAGAAAAATGATAAGAACTCCCACAATTTTCAATTGCCAAATACAATTTACCCCAACCTTCATCACAGTTATGTAATACATTTCATTACCACTTAAGAAAAGTTAAAATGTGCAAAATATAATGAATTAATATCAGATTCAGAGGCTGTGTTTAAAGCAAAGCGGAGTTATCCAAATCAAAGTCAGACGACTCAGACTAGTGAGCGGTGTTTAGCTTTGCTTGACTGTAAGTCGATACGCTCACAACATTTGATACACTTACATTCCATGAGGAAGATGCCAAAAAATATCAGGAAGGGTTAGGAGTACGACGCTGCCCTAAGGGACGAGACAAGGAGCAGCGCAGCATTCATTTTAGCATATTTTGATGTGCATGGATAAAGGATCATTACTGGTGCTGCAGCAAAGATTATAGTACAGGTCTCGATCCATGTCACAGGCACCAGTCATTAATAATTTACAGTAGTTAGCTATAGGCAGGGTTGGGGTCAATTACATTTTTCAGTTACAATTTTCAATTACATTTTAATTACGATTACAGTGACCAATTACAATTCAATTACAATTATTTTTATCCTCAGAAAGTCAATTACAATTATGTTGTCAATTACTAAAGTTCAATTACATTTAATCACAATTACTGAGACTGAAGTAAATAACCTAATAAACGTTAAACTTTCTTTTGTGTTAGCTTTCTGTTAGCATCTCTAATGATAACGCGTCCTAAATTAGCTGTGGAATACACTAATAACAAATATATATCATCTAATTTATTTCCTATCTATTGATTACCTTATTATGCTTCATAATCAATAGAAATATAGGTTTTAATATTTTTGGTGTGGGCGCCTGAGCCTTTTGTGTCCGTATAGCCCTAGATTTATATTTTTTTAAATGGTAAAATGAGGTAAAGCTTGATATGAAACATGTTTTAATAATGAACTGCATATGTGTAGAACTGTACATAGAACTGTAACATGGTTCCAAAGTTTTGCGTTACATTACAATGTTCTTGTTGAAGAACAACTCCTTTGTCCTAGAACTCCTCCTAGGCTATTAATGCAGCACTAATGACACATTATAGGGACAATGTCAACAATGTGCAGTCGACCTTTTTTAGAACCAAAATATCACGGTCAAGGTCGCATCAAGTGTCAAAAACCAAAACTTTCTATATCTCTACCAATATTTATCATACAAGTTCAATGCTAACATTTATGAAAAGTTCATCTCAAGTGGATTATTTTATTTCTTTGGACTGAAGCTGTACGACCTACCAGTAAAAAGACTGGTAGGGGTCAAAGTTCATGACATCAAAAAAAAAACACTTGTTCTCTATAACTAGCTAAAAATTGAGATACAGTACTCAGACTGGTACCATTGAACAACATTTCCTTTCAATGAGTGACCTTGACCATCTCTCAAGGTCATATTTAAGTTGAAGGTGAGTCGTCTGTTTTTCCTGCAATATTACTTTTAATTTCATTAGTAAAAACAACAAACTTGTCAACAAATCCAGATACAGGTTGTCATTTTTGCCAGTTTTTTTAAAATTGCCAAATACGTATTTGAACCCACCCCTGGCTATGTTTTGTCCGAGTATGTTTGTGCCTTTATTCTGTTGCTTCTCCAAATCAGTTTACCTTTTTCCTCTTGCTTTGCCGTGTAACCGTTATGCCTGATGCCACGTTGGAAACTTTTCCTGCTGGAACGTCTGCCATTGTATTTTACTACAGATAGAATGCATCGACTTTAGTCGAGCAGCCAAAAGTAACGCCCCAATCTTTGAGTAGCCGAAAAATTACATCACGTTCCTTGTTTTAAAGCTTGAATACAGAAAGAAGAGAAATATCAAAGGTCCAGAGTGCCACTTGAATTACAATATAATTATTATGGATTTTTGACCAAATGAAGCCAAAAAAAAAAAAACTACATACTGCAGCTTTAATGTTTAACAATACAGAACTAAATTGAATTATAAAAATGTATTATATATTAATTATTATTATTATTATTATTATTATTATTATTATTATAATAATAATAATAATAATAATAATAATAATGATAATAATATATTATATAAATGTGATACAACATTATATAATATAATATAAATGTGATACAACATTATATAATATAATAAAAAAATACAATAAATAAAACAAAAAAGTTGAATTGTAGTTCTAATCATATTTCATGTTTTGTTTTGATAAAACATACTTTTATCCCTCCCAGGATGTGTACCAAGTATGCAAGATATCAAAGATTTGTTTTCAAGACACTTTGATAAGAATCAATGCATATTGTTAGTTTTTATTTGAAAAAAGAAATGAGAAAAGTCATGTTCGAGACAGTTTGGTAAGAAAGACTGTATATTGTTAATATACGCTACAAAGATTCATTTTTTTTTTACATTTTCGGTTGGTGGTGTGCCTTAGGATTTTTTTCAAGATGTAACTTGGCTCAAAAAAACTTGAAAAACACTGGTTTAGACTTTAGAGAATGATCACTGCAGTGGAAAAAAATTACAGTATTTCACTGTGTGAGTTAATGTTAGGAAACACGTCCATGTCCACTGTCTGGTGTAAATACAGGTGTTAAAGATGTTTAATCTTGTATTTTCAGGTCTATCATTTGTAAATACGTGTGTTTTTCTGGATTTGTTTAAAGGAATGACTTTTGGAAATGTACTTGTTTTAAATGATAATACTATGAGTTAATGCATTAGCCAATACACTCAAATATTTTTTTTATCAATATCATTACAAACTGTGGAAGTTTAATTGCACTTTTCTTTACAATCATAATAATAATTTTCTTTTCATCGACAGATCACAAAAACCTTAAACCTGTTTTTCTCTCTTCACGTTCTAATTTGAAGGAGGAGAAGACAGCTTGATTTCAACATACAGCTATCATTACGCACATCGTAAACACACACGAGCATCTGCTAGTACACACACACACACACACGCTTGGAGAATGGAATGGAAATAGTCACATGCACATTGAGCAAACCATTGGTTAGCGTTAGCGCTGGGCTACAAGCTAATAACAGTGGTTTGAGCATAAGGTGTTTAAGTTACACACACACACACACACACACACACACACACACACACGCACACGCACACGCACACGCACATGCACATGCACACACACACACACATTTCCCTCAATATTATTTTGAAAGGTTTGAGATTTTTTGGGACATGAAGCCCATCAAATGTCATCTTTAAATGGCTCCTCCATGTTTTTATAGGTTTGGCCTAAAATCTTTGAAATGTCCTTATTAGTAGATTTATGTCTAACAAAACATGTTGTTATCCACCATATTCATTTTATTACGTTTTAAAAATAGGACGACTTTACAGTTTTAGAGCCTGTGTTCCTCCATCTTGAAATCATGTGATTGATGATGTCACACGGCCCCACTGCCTGTAAACATCCCATTGTTTTCTATTGGAGTCAAACATTCAGCCTGATTTTTATATAATTTAGCAGCTTTTTAGATCTTTTTGTGCTGCTTTTGGTTGCTCTAAACAATCAGGAAACGTTAAAGATGTCAATGTAAAACTCTTTTGTTTACAGAAGAGGATAAAAACAGTTGTTACCTGAAAAAAATCTGTGAACACAGGGCGACAGTTCCAACTCTGCGGTTCGGTAGTAGACAATGAAGCAGAGAATGAGAGCTCTCCTAAGGGACCTTTACTCTCCCTTGTGCTGTTTTCATTTATTATTAATATATTGTTATTTTTTAATTGACTTTTATATGCCAGTCTTTGCCTTTCTAATTACCCCTCGGGGATAAATAAAGTTTTTTCTGATTTTGATTTTTAAACAGTGTGCTGACACGCTCTAATGGCTGGAGTTAGCGTGTAAATCCTGGAATATTGAAGAACTCCCACCCTAATAGACTTTTATCCTCAGGGTTTGTGTGTCTTCAACTTTTCGTGATTACTCGCTAACTTCAGCCATCACAGCGTGTCAGCGGACTGTTTAAGGGGAAGTTAAGGTCCCTTAGGAGAGCTCTTCTTCTCTGCTTCATTGTCTACTACCAAACCGCAGAGTTGGAACCGTCGCTCCCTGTGGTCACAGATTTATTTTGGGTCACAACTATTTTTCTGAATATGGTGCATATTTGTTTATTCATAGATCTTCTAAGAAGTACATTTCAAAGATTTTTGGGAAAATTTGTAAAATCTTAAAGGATTCCTTTAAGAAGATCACACACTCCTGAAATAACACACACACACACGCACACACTCAGCGGGGCCTTGGAAGAAGCCTGCGGGGCAACGAGATTGTATGGAATGTTTGAGGAGAAAGGCGAAGTGTAATGGAATGTAATTATGGGGCCAGCTGATGGCACACACACACACACACACACACACACACACACACACACACACACACACACACGCTGTGATTCTAGGTGTGTGAGTCATAATTACACTGCTGTTCGTTGACGTGTTCCCTTTTATAAAAACATATTAGTAAAAGCGCCATGAAACTCCCTGATCTAAAAACTCCAATGGATGTTTTCCACCTCACATTCCTGGGACTACGCAGGCAACTGGAGGAGCCACTGCACGTGCTCAGAAACTCTAAAGCATTTTCGATTGATTATTTATCACCATCTGTTCAACAGGTGTCACTTTATAATCAATATTCTCTGTATTCTGCCATGCGTGTAAATCGGCTATTCTGCCCCTGTACTTAAAGAGTAACTAAACCCCAAACCACTAACTTCTCCTGTAAGGGACAGCATGTGTGAGTGAGTTCAAGTAGTGTAGCTTGTTATGGGCAGGGCTGCTTTAGGTCATTCTGTGCCCTAGGCAAGAGTGGACTTTGACCCCTCCCCCCCATGAATGAATAAAAATAGATGAAGTTTTTTTTTTGAAGTCCATATACAGTGTGTACACAATATTATTTATTTTAAATATCAAGACAAAACAATGCAATTCTGCAGCACAACATTGAAAAAAATACAACCTCTTTTAAAATGTATAATAATGCACTATAATACAATATAACACCTACAGGTATAGTGAAAATGTCTCAAGGGAACAATAACAAAAATGATGCAAAATCCAAAAGCAATGCCAAACAGTGCAATCAAAAATTAAAATAAAATATAAAAGCTTTAGTACAAGGAAGTTTCTACTTTCCTGTTTGGTTTTACTAGTCAGTAACACAAATCTTAAAACCAAAGAACACAATGTGCAAACAACACAATAGAATTATATAGAATAGAACAATAATTAAAATTAAATAAATATAAATATGGGCAGAAGATTAGCAGGTATAGTTACAGATTGTAAAGGGTGTGTTTCACGTTTATTATACCTTTTTAAATATTTTTTTTTTTTAAATGGGGTGGTGCAATTCGGCGCCCTTCCAGCAGTTGGCGCCCTAGGCAACCACCTGTGTTGCCTGTCAAGAAGGCCGGCCCTGGTTGTGGGGAAGGTCTGGATTAGGACGCACTCAGGAATCCATCTAACTACAGCTTTATGTGCTGTTGATTGATCGAAACAAGGAAAGATGATGAAACGAAAAAGTGTGAAGTTAAGCGATAATGAGTAAAATTTGGTAAATTTTGAAGTGGAAAAACTGAGTGTTCTGTGAAATATCTTTCAAAGCACATTAAAAAGTAGAAACAATTACACTTAGAGACAGCTGATGGATGGATGGATGAATGGATGATGGATGGATGCATGGATGGATGGATGGATGGATGGATGTGTCCTGACAGTGTACATTTCAGGACATCCTCAGGTCTCAGAGTGAGGTATCAGGAAAACCTCTGTCATTTATCAGTCCAAACTGACTCATGACTCAGCAAAACCTCTGTCAAATGAAATGCCCTCACCTATCAAATCAAACACAACCTCAGGCTTCAAAATAAAAGTCATGAGACTCAAGGCCTCAGGACGTAAAACACAACATGGTATTTTATTTTGAAGGAAGTATTTTGAAGTACACATGATGAAGTAAGTTGGAAAGCTGTTTTTTCCTTTTATTTTCTAAAAGTTGAGATGTATCAATGCATTGTTTAATTAATAAATTAATAGGTAAATGAAACATCGATATATCTTAACCTTTAAAAATAAATAGAAAAATAACAACTTTCAACTTTTCTCTCGTATACGAAACAGCACATATTGATGACGTTGCGTGTATTTCCGGTTTCTTCAAAATTCGCCATGTCGTGTTTTATTTTGAAGCCTGAGGTTGTGTCATTTGATGGCGTTTGGTCTGATAAATGAAAGCTGATACCTCACTCTGAGACCTGAGGACGTCCTAGAATGTTCACCGTGCACTGCGTGCAGCAGTTTCCGTGTCTAACTGTGACTCGGCTTACAGAAAAATACTCTTATGTGTCGCTGCGCTTTTCATTTGACACACATGCACAATCCCAAGCCTTCTGCAGTGCACACAACCACATGTGCACTAACCCCAACTGCTCACACACACACACACACACAAACACACGGTTCGTAAAATCCCAGGCAGATTATTTGTTGTTCTTATGTAAAATGGATCAGCAGCAGCAGATCATCTCTACTCGCTCACACAGACAATGGTCAGACGAGCACGTCAGCATCAGCATCTGAACATGTGCTGCACACACAGACGGTGCAGCACCACGTGTCCCAGGATTGACTCTCATCACAGCTTCAATCCCTCCAATAATTAGCAGAGTGAGTTTATTAAGCGTCACTCTATAGATAAGGTCTGTCAAAGTCACATCCACGCCCTGTCACAGCATCCATTACCAGCATGTTTTACACCAGTCATGACTATTATCACCTGCAGTTCAGTTCAGGATGTCTCAGGATCTCCAAATTCAAAAGTTCAAAGTAACTCCTGTTATGGATGAAAACCTGTGCTCATCTATGCTTCTAAAAACCTGCAACTTATTGAATAATTTAAGGCAAGCAAGGCAAAGTTATTTGTATAGAGCATTTCATACACAAGGTCATTCAATGTGCTTTAAAGGTGCAGTCTGCAGCTTTACATCAAACTAGTAGTTTGTGTGAAAAAAACAGGCTCATTGAGCCCCGCCCCCTGCTGCTCCTGCAGCCTTTGGCAGATTGCCAGAATGCACCGCGATCGAGCAAAAAGAACCAATCAGAGCCAGGATTGTGTTTGATGGGCTGTCTGACAGCTGTTGCTCACAGGCCCCGCCCCTTTCACGGGCTGGAGCCCTGTCTTTTTTACAGTGTATGGTCTGGAGGAGTAGAAAATGGAATTACTGCTGCTTGATTTACATTATGTTTGATTTGTAATTGTTACACTAGAACTCTGTAGTGCATGTGTTGCTTGTGCACGCAGCCTCCGTTTGGGCTGCTGTAAGTGACACTGTGTTGTTGCTGCTGCTGCTGCTGCTGCTGAGGTTTGTGTGCACATCAGGGCTCTATTCTCCCATGTGCGCAAGTCCAAAAATCCATGCAGCGGTGCTGTTTTTGGCCGTGTGCTATTCTCCCCCTGTACTTAAGTGAGTCGCTGCGTGCCTTCATCCCAGTTACGCACTGTGGGTGGAGCAGCCCTGAAATGTGGGCGTTCCCATTCTAATCTGGCTTTACGCACAACATAAGTCCTTTTCCTCTTACGCGCTTCTAACCCTGGAATAAGTGCAGCGCCCCCATAAGGTGAAACATTATATTGCACTAGAAATATGGACTTAGTTACATTTGAAGCCACACGGACTCGTAGGTCACGCAGCAGCAGCTGTGATCACTCAGCTGCTGCTGCTGCACGATTAATTAAAACTCTGACAGACGCAGACTTCTGTCCCCGTTGGTCACAGTGATTCAACTATTTTCATACTATGTCCAACGTAAAGTCACAGTTTGATCCACTACAGAGTGAAACAAGCTGTCATATGCAGATGAGGATGGACCACAAACTGTTTCCACACATATTTTAATGAGGCTCAGGTCACTTTAAACTACTTATATTTAAAACTGTGTATTATGAAAGCCAATAGTTGTGTTTCACTGCAAACATCCCTCTGTATTAAAGCAGGACGCTCTGAGGCCACGTTATTTCCTCATATCTACATCATCTAACTCTGTCACACTTTACAGTGATGATGATGATGATGATGATGATGATGATGAAGGAGAGAGATTTTAACTGTGACTCGGACAGAATGCGGCCGATCCTCAGTCACACTGCAATAATCTGATCAATAATCTGATCAAATCAACCTGTTACATTGTTTATCAATGAAGACGTTTCAAATTAAAAGTGAACTTTATCATTTATACACGCTTTTTGGCTCCTTACACGCGGCTGGCCGGGCCGGTCCTGGCAGGGGTCTTCCGGGGCGGGTGGTGCGGGCCGCGCCCTACCATGCCTACCAGGCCGCGCCCTACAACCCCACCAGCCACGGACCGATAGGCAGGCGAACCCAATGGAGAGGCACTTCCCTAATGTAGTTGATAAACTGTGGCTCTATGTAATACACTGTTAAAATAGTTTAATTAGTCTGACGTCTCTCAGAGTTTCATTTAACGAGCAGCAGCAGCTGACGTGCACATTCGGCACAGCTGATCATCTCCGCAACGCTGCTCTCACCCCCTCCCTGAAGAAGGAGTGGACAGCGCAGGTAAAATTAAATTATATGTAACACATTTTGTCCCGTCTGGAACTGGTAAATGTGGACGTGTTAAAAATGCTGATGGTCAATCTTTTGGTGTGCTTGTGTGACTCCTCCCACTCCCGTGACAGCGTGATAGTCTTACATGAACAGATTATTTCCGGGAGTCTTTTTTACAATATTATGAGTCTGTGTTCCTTAAATTGGAACTAAGTCCAAACTTCTAGTGCAATCTAATGTTTCACCTCATTGTGGCGCTGCACTTATTCAGGTTCAGAAGAGCATAAACGGAAAAGAACTCCGTAGACCGTAGAATAGACTTTTTTTGTTTTTTTTACGCCAGACTTGAATGGGAACACCCACATTTCAGGGCCGCTCCACCCACAGTGCGTAACTGGAATGAAGGTGTGCAGCGACTGACTTAAGTACAGGGGGAGATTAGCGCGCAGCCAAAAACAACGCTGCTGCATGGCTTTTTTGGATTAATACGCGCATGCGAGAATAGAGCCCAATATACTCAACTATAACATCACATCTCACTCTCACCTTAAAACAGTCAACTCTTCCCCACCCCATTCTTTTCCTACCCTGAATCCCTCTTCCCTGTTCCCTTCCCCCTCACCCAGGTGTAACAGTGCCCTCTCTTTTTATATCCTCCCTGTAATAAAGTATTTCTTATCCTACCTTAGGGAGGGCTGGTGATGGTCACAATTATGCAATAAAATAAATTCATTTATTTCATTGCAATAACAAAACATGCATTGCTGTCACATGTAGTGTTGACCTTCGACAGCATGTGCAGACAAAGGAAGAACAAAAAATAAAATCTCCCTCTCAGTCATACGCAGTAGAGAAAAGGATTTAAAAATGTTCCATGTGATGCTGACTTCAGCTCTGCTATAGTTTATTCCACCTCTTTGCAGCATAACAACTAAAAACACCATGTTTGCTCTGGGCTCTACAATCTGACCTGTGTCCATAGACTCTCTGGGTTCAGACCTGACTAATACACACCAGCAGCAGAACTTTAAAGTCTAATCTGAGGCTGACTGGGAGCAGTGGAGACACTTTCAACCTTGTTTTAACTATGTTTTCTGTCCGATTTTGACCACTCCCATTTCTATGGTTTTTAAAATCCCATTTCACCACCTTTTCCACCATTTTGGTAACTTTTAACCCATTTTATTTCTGATTAAAACAAGTATTTACATCTTTAGGATGACTACATACCAGACATGGACATCTGGCAGCCCGGGGGCCACATGCAGCCCGGGGGCCACATGCAGCCCTCGGTCTAATTTTATGTGGCCCCCAAAGTAAAAAAAAAAATACACAAAACAAAGGCAATACTAAATTTAAAAAAATACAAAGAATTACACCATTGCAGAAAAATACAGTAAAAGACAAGAAATTACACAAAACACACAAAACTGACAACAGCATACATGTCAAGTATCCCGTTTTGGCCAGGAAACTCCCGTATTTTACCTCTCTTTCCCGCCATCTTCTCGTATTAGTATTTTCCCGTAAATATCCCGTATTTTAATGTAATAATAATTAAAAGATGTCTTACTAAACTGAACGCCATCACTAGCCTCGTGAGAACTTCCACCTGAAATGGTCTGAGTGACAGTTCTCACGAGATTAGTGCTGACATCGGCAATAAACCCAGTAACAACTCAGAACAGAGATGATGAATGAAGATGTTCTGGTGAAAAAAAACAAAGAACTCGTTTAAATACATTGTGAAATGTGACATAGAGTTTATCTTCATAAAGACCATCAGGATGTGACACAGTTACACGTTCTGTTAGATTAATAACTGATATTTTAACGTCTACCACAGCAGAAGGAACCACGTAAGTCACCATGAAAAATCATCCAATCACAAGCTCCACAAATATACACTGTTTATAAAGTGTTAAATAATGTAAAGTCTGTAATAAATGTGTCTAATATATAATGAAAATAAAATGTTAATGTCTCACTTAAAGACAAGCAATGTGAAATTAACAGTAAATATTCAATGTGTTGACTTGTATATAAACTGTAAGTATATTAAATAAACACGTGCTTCATATACACATTTATGTTTTTATTTAGGCTGTTTTATAATTTAGGAATTAGGGCTGGGCGATATATCGAGATTCACGATGTATCGAGTTTTCTATTTTAGCGATATAGAAAACTATAATATTTCATATATATGTATATATTATAGCTTATTATGTATCAAATACTAGTTTTAGGAGTCGCTGCTTTTACTTCTCAGAACAACATGTAAAGCTCAGTTAGATGATTAATGAGTGTCACATATTGATCAGCTGTTTGTTAATAAATGAGCCTGTGTAGCATTTTGCATCAGCAAATTTAACCCAGAAATGTTTTTCTGGTCAGACTTTATTTAATAAAATTATCTAGATTTATATCATATTTCACCATTTTGAGAAAATATATTGAGATATGAGTTTTGGTCCATATCACCAGCCCTAGTAGGAATGTTCACAGCATTTCAATGTTAATAAAGGTCGAGCTACCAGATTATAATCACATAATTATATTTAGTAAGTGGTTGATAAGTGGCTATTTTAGATTTATTGTACATCTATCTTATAATATAAGGGATACTGGAGCTTGGTTGGGTGGTGGGACGGCTTGTAGTGGGCGCCAGAAAATTTCCCTTATTTTCAAATCCAAAACTTGACAGGTATGCAACAGTAATACACAAAATGACTCCTAATAACAAAAAAAACCAACAAAATGACTCAAAAAAATATACAAATTGACAACAAAAGTATGCAAAAAGTCAAGAAAAACACAAAAAAAGTCTCCACAAATCCACAGTACTAACAAACAGGCAAAACAACAACAGAAATACACAATATGACTCCAAAAAACATACATTTTACAGGAAAAATACACAAAAGGACAATAAAAATACACAAAATGCAATCATAACAAGAAAGACAACAACAAACATTCACAAAATTATTATAAAAACATTTTGTTCTTTCCTGTGTTAATGCTTACGTACATTGGTCATTATTCTAAATGCTGATATGAATGTTGATAATGTGGCCCCCCGCTCTGATGTAGAAGTTGCCCACCTCTGTTATACTGTATACTATGGCCCAAATAACAGTAGACTTACTAGATAACAGTGGATATTATTCAGATGAATAAATAAATAAATGTGGTTATCACAGATTCATAGAACAATGGACCATCATTTTGTTGACTTTATGGATGGACCCCAAAAATCTCTCCCCTTTATCCCCCTTATAGATCTTATCATAAAGCATTGAATGAAGGTGGAAACAGCCCAGAAATGAGATTTGTTTTCAACACCAAAAGACTAAACATCTTAGATAAGTCAGCGCTCCGTCCCAGAGATCATTTCTCACAGAAACAACTGGCACACATCTGTTTGTCTCCAGAGGTGACGTTAGCTTACAGCAGGCGTTGATCAGTTACAGCCCTACACTTGTCCTGTCACAGCAAACATTGTCCTCTCAGTATGTGCACTACTTCATCTTAAGTGGGACGCAGCTTTTAGATGTAATTCAACCATCATTGTGCTCTAGTTTGTACTTTCACGTGTAAATAAATGATGAAATATGTACAACACTGATAATATCAAATGCTATGAAGGGCCAGATTTGGCTCCCGGGCCTTGAGTTTGACACGTGTGACATAGATTAACATCGAGTCAATAACTTCCCATCACTTATTCTATTTCAAACACGTGTCAAACTCAATCCAGCAGAAGGGACACAATTTTTATAAATATCACAGCAACAGCATTGATCAGAAAGTAAATAATAGATTATTGAGTTTCAGATAGTTTTTACTGAATATTTGTCCTTTTATTGAGAGTTTATTTACTGTTTAATATGCAGTAAGGGTGTAAAAAAAAATGTGATTCTCCAAAGTAATCGCAATATTTTACTGCATAGAACGTAAACGCCCGGTCACTATAGGTGTCAGTGAACGCACCGTCAAACCTTGTTAAACTACCTCACTCCAGATCGGGCTGAAATTTGGTAGCTATAATCTACGTATGTGTATGCATAGATGCTCAGATACCAATTTTTGATTTGGGGCCCGGGGGCCCCAAAGGGCCCCGTAAGAAAAAAAAATCAAAAGTCTATTTCCCATTTATTTGTGAGTCAAATATTATGACAGTTGGTGGTACCAAATCAATAGCACATACCAATATATAAATGGGGCTTGTTACCCCGTATGTGCCACGGGGATGCCAGGGGGCCCCATTTTTCAAATGATTACTCTTCCGTTAGTTCTCGTTAGATCAGAATGCAGTTTGGTATGAATACTCTATGTATGAATATGAAGAGATGCTCAGAGCCCTTTTTTTCAATGGAGCCCACCCCCATTTCCGGTAATTTCAAAATTTATGGGAACATGGTCATGTGATATATCGTTTCAAAGGTAATTCAACGTAGCTTACAATTATGCATCGCACAATTCGATTAGGGTCCCCCTTTTTTCAGCAATTTCCATTAAAGTTTTTTTCTCATTTGTTTGTGAGTCAAATATTGCGACAGTTGGTGGTACCGAATCATTGACACGTACCAATATATGAATAGGGCCCATTACTCCGTATGTACCACGGGGGGCCAGGTACTGAATTTTCGGGAACGTGGTATGTGCTGTTCGACGCGGAGATGTTCCGCGGGTCCGGACGTAGTTCATCCAAACTTGTTTGAAAAATAATTTACGAATTTAACAGAATCAGAATCTGTTGTAGAAGCAAAAATTTAACTTTTTTGAAAAATGTAATTTCACAGTTTGATAAACATACCACTTGGTTTTAATATTGATACTTGAATTCCAATTAGTTGTCATTTACTTGTTCTCGCAAGTTTAAAAAATAAAATAAAACAGATGGATATAGAAAAACCAATAAAAAATAAACAATAAATATTTCCCTTTGTTTCCTGATTTGGATGAAGCTGAAAGTCAGAATGTTCTTTGATGTTCTTTAAGCTTTGATGTTCCTGAATGTGTGTGTGTGTGTGTGTGTGTGTGTGTGTGTGTGTGTGTGTGTGTGTGTTCTTACCTCAGCGCTCCCGAGCCGCAGCCGGGCCGATAAAAGCGCAGCCAGGAGCAGCGGCAGGACCCAGGACCTCATTTTGCTGCCCAGCCCGAGGAGCCGCGCGCGACCGGCTGGGCATTTATCAGCTGGGCGTCCAATCCCGCGGGAGCTCCGAGACCCGTTCTCACAGCGAGCCCCGATCGTGCCTTAAAGCGCGCACTGACGAATATCCACCGAGTGCGTCCGTGACTGTGCGCGCGCGCTACTTGTCCAAATGTTTGCTCACGGACGGTGACTCACGCGCAGGCTAGACGTCTGACACGGTCCAGAACTGTTTAGTAAACTCACTCACTCACTCACTCACTCACTCACAGAGACGTGCGCGTTATGCGTAACGCAGGAAGAGGACATACAGGAGCTTTATTTACGGGGACGTCCACATTCGTCACGCACGAATGCAATAAAATAAATCTCAATCCCAGTTCTTCTTGGCTGTAGACTTCAGCTTTAAAAAATCCAGTAAATGCAAATACACGTCAGGTCGTCTCTCTGCTCTTCCAAAAGCCACCGCGCATCTCCAACGATCCGTGCGTAAAAGTTGGTTTTTCTCCTTGTGCGTAATTCTCTCCACAATGAAAAAAAGCCCGATTATTCTCAGTCTTTTGCGTTAAACCTTTGCGTAAAAGAGCGCGTCCTTCACCGCGGAGCAGCTTCTAACGTCTGTCCCAGTCTCTGCGTCTCCGCTGTGCCGCTGCGTCTCCACCGGTGTTATGCGCACTTCACTTCACGCGTCCTCTTCAAGTTAAACTTATCCATCAAGTCATTGAAAGGAAGATAGACTTGCACCGGATTCGACATGTATGGAATTTCAAAATAAAAAGGATGGTGTCAAAGTATAGAGGTAGATTTGTGTCTTTATTATTCAATAAAAAAAAAAAAAATTAAAAAAAAAGTTTACTTAAATGAAAAATAATATTTTTTAATCAAAGAAAAAAAGTTTTTAAATTCAAAAAAATATTTGAGACCCAAATGATTGCATTTGAACACAATTTTTCTTTGATTGAAAATTTGAAGTCATCCTTTTTTGTATTTATGCCATATTATGGGTAGTACATTTGTGTCTTTATAATTCAATAAAAAATAAAACATATCAATCAAAGAAAAAACAATTCAATAAAAAAAAAAAAGAAAAAAAAAAAACATTTTCAATTTAAGAAAAAAAGTGTTTGAATGCAAAAAATTGCACTTGAACAATTTTTTTTTTCTTTGATTGAAGCTGATTTTTTTTTAGGAATGACATTTTTTTAGTATGAACTGAGGGCTTTTACTTAATGTGGCCCCCAAAGCACATGCACAACATGAGAGTAGAATACACAAAAAATCAACACAAAAATAAAAGGCATAAAACACACAGAGCTGTGTTGTTTCCTGTGTTAATGCTCTGATTGCTCATTATTCTAATGCTGACATGAATGTTGATCAGAAACAATCACATTTTTGTGACCCCTCGCTGTGATAAAAGCAGGGTTTCATGAACCTATGAATGCTGTGGTGTTTTATTTTGAAAGTTCTCACAAGGAAGCCTGTGTGTGTTTGAGCTTCACTTGATGTTGAATTTCTGCAGATTTTCTCCTCCTGTATGGAGGTACATTTATGTCTTTATTATTAAAAAAAACAAAACAAAAACCAAAAACTGCTCAATAAAAAAAATTGCATCAATAAAATTTAAAAAAAAAAAAATCAATTAAAGAAAAAGTGTTCAAATGCAATTATTTGGTTCTCAAATACTTATTGCACTTTTTTTCTTTGATTGAAAAATATTTATTTTTGATTGGAGTAAAGTTTTTTTAATTGAAAATGTTTTTTTCATTATCTGCATTTACATTTCATCCTGAACATCTCCCTTAAATACCTTTTTAAAATCATCACTGTGAAGACTATGGAAGACATAAGTCATAATTATGAGTTAGTAAAGTCATAATTATGAGATACAAGTTAATTAACCTTTAAATAATAATAATTCATTCAAAACATATATTTTTGCTGTTTATTCACTTCTTAGAATTCAACACATGGTTTATAGTGTAGAAAATAGTAGAAGTTCATAAATACGTATTATTAAAGAAAATATATTTTCTCATAATAATGACTTTATTTCTCATAATTATGACTTTCTATCTAATAATTATGACTTTCTTTCTCATAATTATGAGTTTTTCTCATAATAATGACTTTCTTGCTCATAATAATGACTTTTATGATAATTATGAATTCCTATCTCACAACTAGGACTTTCTTTCTGATAATTCTGACTTTCTTTCTCATAATTATGACTTTCTATCTTATAATTTTGACTTTATGTCTTGTAATTATGACTTTCTTTCTGATAATTCTGACTTTCTATCTAATAATTCTGACTTTCTATCTCGTAATTATGACTTTCTTTCTCATAATTATGACTTTCCATTGTAATTTTTGGTGGAAACAGCTTCCATTGACGAATCCTTTCTTAGATTCTTTGAAATGTTTCTTGTGTGCAGTTTAGTCCAATCAATGCTATTTTATAAAAACAAAAAAAGCAGACATTTAAAGAGTTTGAATGAAATAATTCAAGCTTCAAAATAAAGTGCAGCTCCAGTAAAACGACAACAGTCCACCTCTATGTTGCTCTTTTGTCTGAAGCTCGTATTGACCCTGTGCTAAACTCTTGTATTCCAATGTCATGAGTCAGTGCTGAGTCATTCTCTCCTCCATGAAAAACACTGAGCGTTTGTTGTAATCTGGTGGGATTATGGCTTGGATGGAGTTTTTGGAACGCAGAGCAGCTTCAGCCAGTCTGTGACCCTGTCAGTGATAGGTTCACTCACTTCATCACTGCTTTGTTACGATGAATCTGATTGGATGACAAGGTTGTAACCAGGTGCAGAGCACAGCGTGGCACAAAGGAGCATCTTTAATCCCAGAATAATCATGTCAAATTAATGCTTCATTCATAACGTTGTGGCTTGAAATAGTGATGATGGAATCATTCAGTCTAAAATCATAAACATGAAATAAAGCTTTTTTTTCTATTTCATTGAATTTAATTAATAATATTATGTAATAATATGGTTTATTTTGTTATTGGTGAATTAGTTAGTGATTACTGAATATTACTGGTGAAACACTGTGGTGAAATTCAGGAATTCTCAACTTTGGGGTCAGGACCCCGTTGGGACACTAGGAGGGGGTCACCAGATACCTTCAAGAAACAAACCTATTTTCATCATCTTTTTATTGCCATATTTTTGCTCCTTTTAATGCATTTTTGCTACATTTCTGACACTTCTACATCATATTTCAATGGCTTTTCTGCACATTTTTCCACTTTCAAGACATTTTCAGCATTTATAAACCCTTTCCACCACTTTTACACCTAACGTTGCATACGTTAACCCATTATTGTCACTTTTAACCTCTTTTCAACATATTTAATTCTTATTTTTTTCCAATTTAACCACATTCACTATTTGTCATGCCCATTATTAGCCAGTTTAATCTATTTGTTCCTACTTTTTAAATTATTCTGCCACTTTTAAGCCAATATTCACACTTTGAAACCATGATGGTGACATTTTGCAGATTTTATTCATGTACTTTGTGAGTCTGCCACTGTTCAAAATAATTTCATCACTAATATTGTTTGAGTAATTTTTGTGTATTTTTATGGAAATGTTTTCACGAAATGTTTTTTTTTTGAGTAATTTGTTTATTCTTACCATCTTATGCTTTGGTTTTGTTTTTGAGTCAATTTGTAATTTTGTATTATTATTTTTGTGTATATTGTTGTTGTCATTTTGTAAGATTTTCAGGTTCGTTGTCCTTTTGTTTTTGGTCATTTTGTGTATTGTTGTTGTCTTTGGGAGTATTTTTCTGTCATCATTTGTATTTTTGCAGTTTTGTGTGTCTTTGGAGTCAAACATTCCTCTTATTGCTTCAATTTGTTTGATAAAGTTTTTGTAAAATGTGTATGTTTTTGGGTTGTTTTGAGTGTTCACCTGCACAAAGTCAGACTGAGGGTCCCCATCTGACATGATGTGGAAATGAAGGATAGTGAAACGGTCCAGCTTTTTTTTATGTATGTCGAGGATCATTTCCATGATGATAAATGTGAAATCATTTCCAGAGAAGACAAGTGTTTTTCAGGAAGTCTCTCAGTCTTTCTGAGGTCACGACCGGATGGAGCGGACGGGTCACAGTGGATAGAAGAGAGCGGGCATCCCCGAGTAGCTATTTATGGATAGAAACACACACACACACACACACACACACACACACACACACACACACACACACACACACACACACACACACACACACACACACACACACACACACGCACACACAAAAAGAGAAATGGATAACGATGTCTTCATTTCCTTCATATTTGTCGCTCAAACATCATAATTCAAACCTTTGACTGCTTCAGAGCTAAAGCAAAGGGTTTATTTTTCACTTTCTCACTTCAAATGTTTTCAGAACTTTCAAAGTAAAGGTGGAGAATCAACCGATATTTAACCTCAGTGTGAACAAGGTTTTTAACGCTGTAGGTTCCAAATGCATCTTGGGAAACTTGGAAGTATACTTCATTGATCATTGGGAACGCTCATCATCCTAATCACACTTATAGTATATAGTAGACCAGTGTTTCTCAAATGGGGGTACGTGTACCCCTAGGAGTATGCGATGGCACTGCAGGGGGAACGAGTGAACAATTAAATAAATAAAAATACATTTATTCAGGTGCCACTAACTCAGTGTTTTTTAATCTTGGGGTTGGGACCCCATGTTGGTTTGCCTGCAGCTTCTGAAAAACTTAAAAGTTGATTTTTTACATTTTCTAATTTTTTTTAAATTTTTATTATTATTAAAGGGATCTTCCACTGTTTTTACAAATAAAACCTTTGCCATGTCCTTAATAGTAGATCTATGCCTAACAAACGCATTATTGCACCATATTTGTTTTATTAACTTTTAAAAACTACTTTACCGTTTGAGAGCGTGTGCGCCGCCATGTTGAAATGACGTCATTGATGACACAAATCGCCTCTTTTAGTCCATCTTGTTCTATAGGAGGTGAAGAATTCAGGATCATTTAGCAGCTTTTTCAGTCACAATAACAACTTGTGCTGCTTTGGGTTGATCTAAAAATCAGTAAAAGTAAAAAAAAAAGTCTATGTAAACCACTTTTGTTTACCAAGATTTGATAAACAAAATCTGTGACCGCAGGGGGTGACAGCTCCGACTCTGCTGTTTCGTAGACGGCATGAAGAAGAGCTCCATGAATGTAAATACAGAGCAGGAGCCACTGCTGCTCATTAATGCTGACCCAAGTAAAATCTGTCTTTTGCAAAGAACTGGCATTTTTGGCAGAAATGGTTGATGGTTTGGTTTAATGGTTTGAGTCTGGATTTTTCGCTCTTCTTCTCTTCTTATTTTTAGATCAACCCAAAGCAGCACAAATTGTCATTTTGACTGAAAAAGCTGCAAAATCATCCTGAGTTCTTCACCTCCTATAGAACAAGATGGACTGAAAGGGGAGATCGGTGTCATCAATGATGGCATTTCAACATGGCGGCGCGCACACTCTACAACAGTAAAATAGTCCCATTTTTAAATTTAATAAAACAAATATGGTGCAAAATATCATTTTTTGTTAGACATAGATCTATTAATAAGGACATTTCAAAGGTTTTAGGCCACTTTTTTTTTTTTTTAAATAGTGGAGGATCCTTTTAAAACAACACACAATCTTAAACACCTGTACTTTTACTTTGTGAAATATCAATTTAGTTTAACTAAAATGTAGTAAATAAATAAATAAATAAATAAATAAAATATCTGAGCTCAAACCTTATCAAAAACTAAAAAAAATATATATTTGGGGGTTCACTGGAAATTCTTGGGGTCACAATGCAAAAAAAAGGTTGTGAACCACTGAACTATAAATACTTTTTCTTTCCACTTATTTACAAAATGAGATTCTTTAAAATGTGTGTTATCACTCATTCATTCCATCATTATGATCTATAGATGTTTTTACATAGTTTTCTAAGCAAAATGTTGTAGTCGGACAAAAGGGGGGACTTGAGTCAGAAATAAGAGAAAGGGGTACTTTAGCCAAAAAAGTTAGAGAACCACTGTAGTAGACAGTATATACTGTACTTATTGAGTGTGTAGTAGTGTTCTAGTAGTCGAGACCGGTCTTGAGACCAAATTTTAAAGGTCTCTGTCTCGTCTCGGACTCTGGATTTTCCCTCAAGACCGTTCGAGACCAGCACTAATTCCTGCTATTTTTAAACTTTTTTATAATGTGATAATAACAAGGAGAAGAACGGGATAAAACAATCCTTTATTCATTATTTAATCCACCCCGTATAATGACCACAACCTTCCTTAATGTGATTGAGTGACGTGTGTGACACACACTCACACACAAGCAGGTGAGAGAGGCGGAGCTAAACATGTCCACTAACTTGTTGGTTGTGAAATTTGGTTTCACGAACCACAAATAATACATTTGTAAAAGCACAACAAAGAAGAAACACTGCGGTGTGTAGGTGACCAGCCATGTTATACTTTTAAACACTTGCTGTACATTCAGCTGACATAAAAATCTTGTTTTCAAATATGTAGAATAATTGTGAATTTATCAGTAGCAGTAGTAGTTTTAATATTTTAATACATTTTTTGCAGGCACCTTTTTTGTGTGTCAAATGTATTTAAAAGAAACTAAAATTAAAGAGAGATGATATTTAACTGTCAAACCTTTTCATAATTTTATTTATTTATATATATTTTTTTAAATAAAAAAAAAAAATGTTTATGGTCTTGGTCTCGGTCTTGTCTTGGTCTCGGATAGTGTGGTCTTGAACACAACACTAGTGTGTAGTGTCGTGTACCATCTCCAACACACCCTGTGTGTGCATCCCAGTGTCTGACCCATTTCTTTGACTTCTTTTGGTTTCATGATATTTGATGTTCTGTTTGATTTTAGTTTTTTAATCATTTAATCAGTATTCCTGTCTCCTCGTCCATCTGCAAAAATCTATTCATTCAATAACTTGGCAGCTAAAGCCACTGTCTGAACAGTCAGCTCACTTTTTACACACACACAAATATAAATTGAATTGAAATGTGAATCGTGCATTAAGACCTTCTGTGAACGTAGCGTCCTATAGTTTTAATGCCCATTCCAGGACTTTTCTTTCTTCGGTGGATTTGGTTTTGTGTGCATGGAGCAGAGTTTAATTCACTCTTTCAATCTTGACCTGATTAAAAAATAAAAAAAACCATGTGTTAAAGCCAAACAGACAAATGATGAACTCCTGACCAGACGACCACAGCAGTGGTGAACAACTTATGTTCTATTGGATTGTAAGTTCTCTTTAAAACCACTTCTTAGATTCATTCACATTTTTCTGATCACGGTTCAGTCTTTTCTCACCTTCATCCTCGTCCTAAAGCCTGCACATGCTGGTGTGTGAGGGAGCTTTAATGAACAGGGTGAGTCTCCTCTGGTCTGGCACTCAGCTTCAGGTTCAGCCTCAGGTCGCAGACGCTGATGTCTGGACAAGCTTGTCTAGGTTAGACTTTATTAGATCTTTACTCAGACTTTCATCCATTTCTGAAAACTCACAGGACCAATGGAGGACGAACACGTGTTTATCAGCTTTTATTTCTGAGCTAACAAAAGAAACTGGAGAAACTAAACAAATAAAACTATAGACATATATTTATGATAGCTTATTAGGGCCACATTAAATTAAAACAAAATCTGGGTACTACGAGATTAAAGTCGTAATATTTCAAGAAGAATTGCATAATCTTATGAGAATAAAGCCATAATTTCATTAGATTAAAGTTGTAACATTTTGAGGTTAAAGTCATAACATTTTGAGAATAAATTAGTAATTTTATGAATATAAAGTCATTATTTCATTAGATTAGAGTTGTAATATTTTGAGATTAAAGTGAAATATTTTGAGATTAAAGTGAAATATTTTGAGAATAAAGTTGTATTATTTGGAGAACAAATTTGTAATTTTATGAGAATAAAATCATAATATTTTAAGATTAAAGTTGTAATATTTTGAGATAAGAGTGGTAATTTTATGACAATAAAGTCATAATTTCATTAGATTAAAGTCGTAATATTCTGAGAATAGAGTAATAATTTTATGAGAATAAAGCCATATCTTTAAATACTCGTAATGGTAGCGCTCAGAATTCCCTGTGAAATGAACGCACCTTACAGCGATAGCCCTGAAGTCGGGTCAGTGATTAAATACTTTTTATTTCATTGTTTAATAATCAAAATTATGCAATAAAATTAATTCATTCATTCAATTTCAATGACAAAACATGCATTGCTGTCATAAAAATATTCCACTTCTTGTAGTGTTGACCTTTGACAGAATGTGCAGACAAAATAAAAATAAATAATCAAGCACAATATATTAATATATTATATTATATTTATAATGCTGCTGTTGAACCATGAACAACTAAAGTGTCTGAGAGATTGAATTCTGCTTTTGAGCAAATGCCAACAATAAATAAATAAAGATCAAATAAATAAGTCTCCTGATTTTGGAGCTTAATATTGAATGTAAGATTTGCAATGTAATCATCTAAAAATAAGTGAGGTATAATAATTACAAGTTGATATGAAGATGGCAGATATTAAATGTATTTCTGCTGATTTTAATTCCTCGTGTTGCTTCTTTGTTCTGCAGAGAAAGCAGTCGTTAACATTGTTGCACCTCTTGTGAATCACTTCACAGTTTCTTTCTCACTTTGATGAGATGGGAGGTGAACGTATGAGTCGAGGCTGGGTGAGAGGGAGGAAAAGGGAGGGCTGCGTCGCAGCTGTATTGTTGTGTGTTTTCCCAGCATCAACAGAGGAGGAAGTGGAACAGTGCAGCTAAATATACAAGCAGCACAATGAGGCAGTGAGTGTCAGGCAGCTGTGGAACACGGCTGTCACCGGCTCTCTGTTTCCCCAGGCAGAGCTGTCACAAAGTGCACACGCTTATCGCACCATTCAAACACATCAGATAAGCACAGTTAACCCTTTGATTTAAACCTGAGCTAAACAGAACAAATATCCTACGTTAAGACATGGTCCGTGTGGCTCTTTACGTCTTCCATCTAAGATGTTCCTGCATCAAACCCAGTGATGGCACTGCCTTATTTTACCCCCATTATACAACTAGCTACAAAGTAACGAGTAACTAGTGTTGGTGGTTTTGAACTCAAACCAGTCCAAACCAGAATGTAAAGATGTTTTCACACTAGGATAGTCTCAGATTCAAGGTGCGTTTATACCAGACGCGACTTCAGTGACTACAGTCGCATAAGTTGTCCGTAATGAGTCGCTTGAACATTGTCGCGCTTTTTGGTCGCTTCATCGCTTCATCATTCCAGTGGCGTGATGACATTGAAACGAATGAATGAATGAATGAATGAATGAATGAATGAATAAATGAATGAATAGTATGAATAGTATGTGTCTGCAGAGTTGGAGGCAGCACTAGGAGGGCTGCTGCACTGAGAGGGCTACACACTTCTTCTCCGGTTGTACGTTTACACACAGCTCCACTTGTACTTACGGTTTAAATTATTATAAATTACTATAATATAATATAAGTTACTAAAGGATGAGTTCACTCAAAATATACTCAGAATTTAAAAAGCTTATTCAAGGAGTATGACACTTTTGTTTTGGCCACAGTAAGTTGAGGAAGTGTACACCCCTCCTGCTTCAGCCTCAGCTCTACAGACAGAGACGACCGGGGGAGTTGTCGCTTGAAGTCGCTTTAAAAGTTCAAATTTTTCAACTTTGAGTGAATTCCAGAGACTCGGGACAAAGTAGCTGGAAACGCGTAAGTTGCGCTGCTTGAAGGGAGGTTGCTTGATGTCGATTGACTGTGCATCATTTACATTGATCTAGAATGTAATCTAGTCGCCAGAGTCATTTCAGTCGCATTCGGTGTGAACGCACCTTCATGCCAAAGGGTTGGCGATCAGCTGATGATTGGAACACCTTGATTTGGATCAATTTGTGTTCACAATTGACTTTCTGATCCACTCCAGACTGCCTCTGATGCAGTCATGTGAGCTGCTCACTTGGGGGCACCGTTACCATTACTGGAAAAGAGACTTTCCTGTGCAGATGAACAGAAACGAGATGTAGAGGCTCTCATCTATTGTTCGAAGCAAGCTTGTGGAAAATTTGTCTCAACGAGCATCTGTGAGATCAGCTCAGATGTCGATGAGTGCTTTACCTCCTCGTTCCATAATTTCCAACTCTCTGTGAATGCTCTTTTCTGGTTTCTTGCTGTGCACTCTACTTACTTCCATGTTTGGTTCGAGAGCGTTTGTGTTTAACAGGGCAGCCTATTAGCTTTAAGGTACGTTCATACTGACAAATTTTGGATTTGTTTGCTCTGATAGTCCGCCTCATTTGGTTGGTGTAATCACACAACAAACTCTAGAGTGGATCAAACAGGCAAATTGTAGAACGATTGTTTCTGCCTGTCTCTGAGCTTTTCCAATCGCAACCACGCTTGATACGGAGTAAAAACAGGAGATGACGTAACAGGCACAGCATTGTGTGTGGTCAGTAGAACCGGCGATGGTGCAAAACAGGTTTCACATTTCTGCGACACTCTTACGTGCTGGCTTTGACCCATGGTTGAGAGCCTCTTCTTCAGGTTTCTGTTTCTCTGCCTAGAGAAGTTTCTACGTGGTTAGCACAACTGCACCAGAGGCTGATTGGAGCGAATCAGAAGTTGCGCTCGTTTATCCGAAGGAAACACAAATGATGATTTGAATGCCAGGCTGCCAGCAATAGTGAACGCAGGGTCGAGGCAACGAAAGATGGCACCAAAGAGAATGAGTTTTGTGATGCGGAGGTATATGGGCGGGACGGCGAGGTGGTAGCCCAGCGGGGTCAGCTTCTTGTCCATAGTCAGCTTTCCCAGGCCACTTAATGGCTGCGTCCAGGATTAGCAGAGCTGGAGGTCAGATGAGCTGAGAGAAGACTGACTCCAGAGTCTGCTCTGTAGGCAAGGCAAGGCAAGGCAAGGCAAGGCAAATTTATTTATATAGCGCATTTCATACTCAAGGCAACTCAATGTGCTTTACATGATAAAACATTCAATTGTTTAAAATCAATAAGAACATTTAAATCAATAAGAACAATTAAAATCATCAGTAAAATCAATTAAAATCATCAGTAAAATCATCATGACATCAACAACATGACAAAAAATCTCTCTCTCAATCATATGCAGTAGAGAAAAAAAGTGCCTTTAACTTTGATTTAAAAATGTTCACATTGGATGCTGACTTCAGCTCCGCTGGCAGTTTGTTCCACTTCTTTGCAGCATAACAACTAAAAGCAGCATCACCATGTTTACTGTGAACTCTGGGCTCCACTATCTGATCTGTGTCCATAGATCTGAGAGACCTGCTGGGTTCATACCTGACTAACATGTCACTGATGTATTCTGGACCAGACCCATTCACAGATTTATACACCAGCAGCAGAACTTTAAAGTCTATTCTGAGGCTGACTGGGAGCCAGTGTAAAGACTTTAAAACTGGAGTAATGTGCTCTGACCTCTTTGTTCTGGTTAAGACCCGAGCTGCAGCGTTCTGAACCAGCTGTAGCTGTTTGATGCTCTTTTGGGGGATTCCTGTCAGAAGACCATTACAATAGTCCAGTCTGCTGGAGATAAAAGCATGGACCAGTTTCTCCTGATCTTTCTGAGCCATTAAACCTTTCACTCTGGAGATGTTCTTTAGGTGGTAGAAGGCTGTTTTTGTGATAGATTTGATCTGACTGCTGAATGTAAGATCTGAGTCAATCAGAACACCAAGGTTTTTGACTTGGTCTTTAGCTTTTAAAGATCGAGACTCAAGATAATTGCTGACAGCAGTCCTCTTTTCCTTGTTACCAAAGACAATCACCTCCGTCTTGTCATGGTTTAGTTGAAGGAAGTTTTCACTCATCCAGCAGTTTACTTTTTCTAAACAGTCACACAACACCTCAATGGGACCATGGTCATCTGGGTTCAGTGATAGATATAGTTGTGTGTCATCTGCATAGCTCTGATAATCAACCTTACAGTTCTGTAAAATTTGTCCTAAAGGAAGCATGTAAAGGTTAAACAGAAGAGGTCCAAGAACAGATCCCTGAGGAACCCCACAGGACATTGGTAATCTGTCAGATTCAAAGTTTCCAATGCTTACAATGTGTAAACACATCCAGAAACTTAATCCGGAGGCAAAGCTGCTCCAGGAAACTCTCTGGATCTGAACGCAAACTGAGCCAAACCAAGGTGAAGGAAGAAGTTTCTGAACACTCTGATGCGCTGGCTTTGACCCATAGATGAGAGCCTCTTCTTTAGGTTTCTGTTTCTCTGCCTAGAGATTAACTCTAGTAATGGCCCTTCAACTGGTTAGCTCAGAAGTTGAGCTCTAAACGCAAACCGAGCCAAACCAAGGTGAAGGAAGAAGTCTCTGAGTACTTTGATGCGCTGGCTTTGACCCATAGATGAGAGCCTCTTCTTTAGGTTTTTGTTTCTCTGCACTCTGAACGCAAACCCAGCCAAACCAAGGTGATAAAATGATCACAGGTCTTCTGCCTATTTGGACCGATTCCACGACTAAACCGTTGTGAAAGCAGCCTTATTCTATCTAAGGTGGGGCGGATCTTTGCTGCTGGAGCACAGACAGAACCAGTATAAACTGTGAACAGGTGATAGGAGTGAGTCACAGATAAACATGTTTATTTTAAATGATACAATAATAAAGCTGTGAGAGACCAAACAGCATCTTCATTTCACTCACATAAGACTGGTCTATCCCACACTTCCTTGATCTGGGTCACGAGGTACAGAAGAACCTTAAAAAACAGGAAGACACAAAGCAGACATTTTTCCTATTTGCCTTGGCAACAACGGATGCTGTTGTTATGACTGAATGTGGAGCTGCTGCTGGACTTGGTTTGAGACAAACACATGACCCCGTGACTGAAGGGCATCACTGTCATCTTATTTGTAATGCTTGATGAATGCTTTTGTCCACAGGAAGTTGAGTAGGATGCTTTTCATCAGCTTCCTGTGACTCTTTAACACTGTAACTTATTTAATGGTCCGAGCTCTTGCATGGATTCTACTTCCAGTGAGTCTCCCAAACGTAACTCCACTTCAGCTGATCTCTTCCTCAGGACCTCCTGCTAACGTGAGCCTCCATCAATCATCAGAGTCTGTGCTGAGGAACCAGAATGAACTCCAGGCACAGGCTTGTCTCAGAGGGATGCTCAGTGATCACTTCATTTCACTGCGGATGTTTTGTTAATGAACTGCAGTGCAGGTTCTCTCTTCACCAGCTGTCCTCTTTCTGCTAATTACACGTGCACGCTCTTCTTTTTTCCAAACGGATGCTAATGTGTCAGCTGCTCACTCTCTCTCTCTCTCTAGTTTTGCATATTTCTTAGTGAATGTGTTTGCCACTCTATGTACACTCAGGCTCTGAAACACAAACTCTGCAGCGTTGAAAAGCATCTTTACAATTAACTTTAAAAATCAATTCAATACAGTTCAAATTTTCAAAATTTACAGATCAAATGCTCTAGCTCCTAAAAGTTGTACACATAATTCACACTCCAGTAATGCAACATGAGCAAGGAATCATGGGAGCTGTAGTTTTTGTTCCCACTCACGTGCAACTCATTATAGGCTTTGACCAAAAATGGTGCAGTGCAGTGTGTGCTAGAACCGAGCCACATTTTTAGCTTTGCCCTTTCCTTCAGTGCATAATTAGTCCACTTAATGATTGACTTGTTATTAGGCATTAAAGCTGCAGTATGTAGAATCGAGAGACTTGTATAGAAACAACAAAGCTCACCCTCCCCTCCCCTCTCTGTTTCCAAACCTATGGTCCCTCATCGGTATCCTCATGAACGCTCCAACTGTGGAGCTCTTAGTGACTTTTTTCTCAATAGAGTCTCAATAGAGAAATGTAGGGACTTTATCTTGTGTTACTGGAGAGTTTTCTCATGTTTTAAACGGACCTCTGTGGAGTCCGTTCCACCCGATTAAGTTTAGACCTATAAACTGTTGCTTCTTCACAATGTCCTTCTTTTTACTGCTTGCGTTGCCATATCACCATTATCTAACGCTGCGATGGGGACTTTTACTGGAACGTCCGCCATTGTACTTTACTACAGAGGACTCAAACACACAAAAAAACAAAACCAAAAGCAGTACGAGTTGTCATTTTGACTAATAAAGCTGCTAAATGATCTAAAAGCTGCTAAAATATCTATAAAGCTACTAAATTATTTAAAAATCAGGCTGAATGTTTCACTCTAGGAAACAATGGGATGTTTACAGGCAGTGGGGCGTGTGACATCATCAGGGTTGTGGTAGCTTAGTGGCTAAGGAAGTGGGCAGGTAATCTGAGCGTCACCGGTTTGAATTTTACCTGGGCCATCACTGTGGGATGTTGAGCAATTCCATTAAACCTAACTGCTCCCCGGGCGCCTCGAATTTGCAGCCCACTGCTGCCCCTTAGGGAGGATGGGTAAAATGCAGAGAAAGAATTTCACCGTGGTGATTAATAAAGGTTACATTTATATCAATTATGTGATTTCAAGATGGTGGAACACATGCTCGAAAACGGTAAAGTTAATGAAACAAATATGATGTCAAATAATGTCCTTTGTTTGACATAGATCTTTTAATGAATACATTTAAAAAGCTTTAGGCCACTCACTCGGAGTTGAACGACTTCATTATTTTAAAGGTCAACTTTATGTGCCTAACACTAGTCGATGAGGTCACCAAGAGCCGAAGCCAAGCCGAGTGGCAGCCGAGTGCCGGTGTTGTGCCAAAATCTATGACCCGAAAAAAATCTGTGACCGCAGGTGGCGACTGTTCCAACCCCTGCAGGTTCTTGGCGGACATTTACTCCTCCTTAAACACGTTTGTAATTATTCTCCAGTCTGCATTTACTTCACCCACTGGAGCGTCATGTTTAAGGGGGAGTAAATAGCTCCTTAAGAGCTACAAAGAGGTTTAGCACTCTTCTTCTCTACCGCCGAGAAGTCGCAGAGGTCATAGATTTTGGCACAACACTGCCAGCCCCTGGGACACGGGACATGCTAGAGAAGCTACGTAAACCCAGGAATGCTGCTGCTTTGCCTGCAGTGAGTCTACGGTAACTGTTAAGCCTCGAGGCTTCCTCAGAGCCGGGCATTTAGATTTTGTTTGGGCTGTTTTATGGTAGCTTCGGCTTCCTCCACCAAAGCCGGTGTTGTACCAAAGTCTGTGACTCAAAAAAATCTGTGACCACTGCAGCTTCTCAGCGGTAGAGAAGAAGAGTGCTATGTCAACTGCATAAACCTCTTCATAGCTATTAAGGAGCTATTTACTCCCCCTTATGACGCTCCGGGGGTGAAGTAAATGTAGACTGGACAATTACAAACGCAGAGATGCCGTAGGGTTTGTAATTGTCTAAACCTCCGGTCACAGATTTCTTCGGGTCACAGATTTTGGCACAACAGTGGTCTTCCACCACTAACGGAGCCTCCATCTTGCGCTGCTGATGTTTTCCAGATCTGCTTAGTACACAGACATGTTACTACTACAGCTAACGTTAGCATGTATATTAGCCGTAGTATTTGCCTACCAGCTGCAGCTTGTGCACAAACCAGAAAGGAGCAAGAAATGCTTGATGTTGTGCTGCCTTGCCGTGCAGGGGTACTAGGACCCTTGTTTGCTATGCTGCGCTGCCATCTTGGGCAAAAGTCAGGTACTGCGACTAGTCGACGTCACATGGACAGAGTCGCTAGATAACACGACTAGTCTGTTCAACCCCTAGTAATTTCAAAGACAGAAGGCGAAAATACACTTGGTCTTTTTCCAGAACCTTGTTTTGAATGAAGGCTTGGCTAAGTACATGTTGCGAGGCTAACGCGTTATTCTGCTTTTTCAAACGTCAGGATCAAACCCATCATGGATAAAAACAGGTAGGACTGATTTCAAGCACTTTTCAGAAAAGGCAAAGAAACATGAACAAACTAGGAACAAACTAAATTTGATGATTTCAAATCTTGAAAATATGTCCATATTTTGTTAACTAGGTCTTAAATTATATTCTATCAGGTCTTAAATTATGTAAGTTGTTAATTTACCACTTCCTTTGTCACCTACTTTTTTATTTAATTACTTGTTAAACTAACTAAAAAAAATAATCTGAAAAACTAAATAAAAATGAAAACAAACTAGGCAAGACCTGTATTCACAAGGCGAATACGTATTTCGCAATTGAAAATTAAAACAACTGGCAAAAATGACAACCTGTATCTGGATTTGTTGTTTTTACTAATTAAATTGAAATTAATAATGCAGGAAAAACAGACGACTGACCTGAAACACACATTGAAAGGAATGTTGTTCAATGGTACCAGTCTGAGCACTGTATCTCAATTTGTGGCCAAATTATATACGGTATATATAGTTACAGTGAAGAAAATAAGTATTTGAACACCCTGCTATTTTGCAAGTTCTCCCACTTAGAAATCATGGAGGGGTCTGGAATATTCATGGAAGGTGCATGTCCACTGTATGAGAGGTAACCTAAAAAGAAAAATCCAGAAATCACAATCTATGATTTTTTAACAATTTATTCGTGTGATACAGCTGAAAATAAGTATTTGAACACCTGTCTATCAGCTAGAATTCTGACCCTCAAAGACCTGTTAGTCCGCCTTTAAAAGTCCTCCTCCACTCCACTGTATTATCCTGACTCAGATGCACCTGTGTGATGTCGTTAGCTGCATAAAGACACCTGTCCACCCCATACAATCAGTAAGACCCAAACAGTCAGCATGGCTAAGAGCAAAGAGCTGTCCAAAGACACCAGAGACAAAATTGTACAACTCCACAAAGCTGGAAAGGGCTACGGAGAAATTGCAAAGCAGCTTGGTGAAAAAAGGTCCACTGTTGGAGCAATCATTAGAAAATGGAAAAAGCTAAACATGACGGACAATCTCAATCGGAGTGGAGCCCCATGCAAGATATCACCTCGTGGGGTCTCAGTGATGCTAAGAAAGGTGAGGAATCTTAAGTTTGTCAATGACCATTTGGATGATCCAGAGGAGTCATGGGAGAAAGTTTTGTGGTCAGATGAGACCAAGATTGACCTTTTTGGTCATAATTCCACTATGCGTGTTTGGAGGAAGAAGAATGATGCGTATCATCACAAGAACACCATCCCTACTGTGAAGCATGGGGGTGGTAGCATCATGCTTTGGGGGTGTTTTTCTGCTCATGGGACAGGACGACTGTACTGTATTAAGGAGAGGATGACTGCAGCCATGTATTGTGAGATATTGGCCAAAAACCTCCTTCCCTCAGTCAGATCATTGAAGATGAGTCGTGGCTGGATCTTCCAACATGACAATGACCCAAAGCACACAGCCAGGAAAACCAAGGAGTGGCTTCGTAAGAAGCATATCAAGGTTCTGGAGTGGCCTAGCAAGTCTCCAGACCTAAATCCAATTGAAAATCTTTGGAGGGAGCTGAAAGTCCGTGTTACTCAGCGACAGCCCAGAAAGCTGACTGATCTAGAGAAGATCTGTGTGGAGGAGTGGGCCAAAATCCCTCCTGCAGTCTGTGCAAACCTGGTGAAGAACCACAGGAAACGTTTGACCTCTGTAATTGCAAACAAAGGCTACTCTACCAAATATTAACGTTGGTGTTCAAATACTTATTTTCAGCTGTATCACACGAATAAATTGTTAAAAAATCATAGATTGTGATTTCTGGATTTTTCTTTTTAGGTTATCTCTCATACAGTGGACATGCACCTTCCATGAATATTCCAGACCCCTCCATGATTTCTAAGTGGGAGAAATTGCAAAATAGCAGGGTGTTCAAATACTCATTTTCTTCACTGTATATATATATATATATATTTATTTTTGTGATGTCATGAACTTTGACCTTTTTGCTGGTAGGTCATCCAGCTTTGGTCCAGTGGAATAAAATACCGCACTTGAGATGAGCTTTTCATAATTGTAAGCATTGAATGTGTACAATAAATAGTTGTAGAGATATGGAAAATTTTGGTTTTTGACACTTGACGTGACCTTGAGCTTGACATTTGTGTCATTAGTGCTGCATTAATAGCCCAGGAGGAGTTCCATGACAAAGGAGTTGCAGAAGAAAAATAATTATAAAAAGAACAAGAACAATGTATTTGCCAAATACAATTATATTTCAATAAGTCTAAAAACATGACATTCACTCATTCCATTGTATAAACTACATTTGTTCTTGCTTGTTTATGGGTCCTATGGTAATACATTTGTTTGGTTGGAAAGCAGTTCTGTAACTGCATTTTCTTACTTATTTGTTCAAACCTGCACAAACCCTGTTTTTGGTGTATGTCCCTCTCCCCCCCCTCCCTTGGAGAAAAATGCACCAGCGATACCAACATCCCATTCTTTTTGGAGGGACAGTTTTTTGTTTCAACTGATTTGAACATGGACCAGTTCATTAAAGATCACCAAGCTGGATGGATGAATGAATGGATGAATGGATGGATGGATGGATGAATGAATGGATGGATGGATGGATGGATGAATGAATGGATGAATGGATGGATGCATCTCACACAGACTTTGATCACCATGTGGTTTTTGCAGGGGATTTCCCTTTCTGTTGCAGTCGGAGACTCCCCAGCTTCCTCTACCTCTAACAAAGACGTCCACTTCTGTTTTCCTCTTTCAACTTTCTTCTTCTCTGAAGCTCTTCCACAGTTGCCCTTTAGCATGGAGAGCTTTGCAGAAGCTTCAATCCTTTCCCCCCTGCAGTGTTTGAATGCACTGGTTGTTTGCAGCCTGTTTCCTGCTCCGTGTTCTCCATAGGTCTCATTAAGGTCTCGGTGTCATACTTCAAACAGTTTCCATAACATGTTCACTGTGATCTTGACATGAGGTTAGAGGAAGAAAGAGAGTTGTCAAGTGAATGAAGGTCTCTGTCTGCTTGACTTTAAAGTGTGTGAGAATGGAGTTAAAGAAAGCTTGTCTTTGAGGTAGAAACATTCTTCTATTGTTCAAACAAACCGTGTTCACAAAGACTTCATCCTAAATTTCTCTTTTTGTTCTAGAACTCAGTCCTTGATCTTAAAAGTTTAATACATTTATGACATTTCTGGAGGTTAGCAACATAAGACAATACTTATGAGTCTCTCAGCTACAGTTGAGCCTTTGGCTTTGTATTAGCATGCAGCTTTTCATCCTTGAACCACTTTTGACAACACTAACCGCTAACCTAGCCGTTTAGCTACCACCGTGTGACCGCAGTCAAATCTTTATGCCTTCTTTAATTCCTCATTTAAGCTTTAACACAGTGGTTCTCAACCTTTTCAGCCCACGACCCCCAAAATACAGGTTCCAGAGACCGGGGACCCCCACTGTAGCTGAACACTGGTGGTCTGGTAGAAGTCATGTGGAGACAGGTCCATCCATAAAGTCAGCAAAATGATGGTCCATTGTTTTATGAATCTGTGATAACATTTATTTATTCATCTGAATAATGTCCACTGTTATCGAGGAACGTTTATTATTATTTGCTCCACAGTATAAAGTAATCTTAAAGATATAAATCATTGATTTCATCAGAAACAAATGGTTTAAAAGTGATGAAAAATGTTGGACAAGGTGGTGAAATAGAATTTAAAAAAACACAGAAATTTGCAAAAAAAAAAAAACTTGCACATTAGAACGACCAAAACCAGACAGAAAAAGGGTTAAAAGTGTCAGTATTAAAACAATTAGTTTATAATAGCAAATAATGGCCATGGCAAATTGTGAAAGTGGTTAAATATGATGAAAAGCGGTTAAAAGTGAGAATAATGGGTCAACATACTGTATGTGACATTAGGTGGAAAAGTTGTGGAAAGTGTTTATAAGTTCTGAAAATGTCTTGAAAGTGGCAGAAATGTGCAGAAAAAGCATTGGAATTTGTTGGAGAAATGTCAGAAATGGGAGTAATGTAGTAAAAATGCATTAAAGGAGCAAAAATATGGCAAGAAAAAAATGATGAAAATAGTTTCAAATCTGGCAAGTTTGATGTATTTGCAGAAAAGGAAAAAAATAAGCAAAAATGGGCTCAAATTGTTCAAAAATTATTTTTAGTTTCTTGAAGGCATCTGGCGAACCCCTCCTAGTGTCCCGCGACCCCAAATGTGATCACGACCCTAAAGTTGAGAACCCCTGCTTTAACACATAAATTTCTACTTTTGAAACAGGATAATCAAGAAAATAGTGTTTGAAGCTGGTATTTATGCCAAAGTCTGTGCAAAGTTACCCAGCTTAGGTGGGAACATGGTTTCCATGTTAAAATTCAAATGGACACTCAAAGGTTTATCCTCTGAAACTTTGCTCTCCAATGCAAACCAAACAAAACACGAGGATTCAGTTTTCTAAAATAAGTCCTGCACCTTTTTGTCCCTGTTTTTCCAGTTCCTTTAGGCGAGAGTTTATTTGTGTTTTAATCATGAATGACTCTCAGTGAGGTGTAAGCACAGGTTTTCCAGCTGAGGTTGAATTAGTAAAAAGTGAGGAAACAAACACAAATTAAAAGTAACCCATCCCAACCATAGTTTCCTTGGTTTGGAGCAGAACGTTACTTTCCAAAAGTCCAAAAAAAGCAGCCGAGCTGAATGAGAATAATGTAAATACACACACACACACACACACACACACACACACACACACACACACACACACACACACACACACACACACACACAGCCACTTCCTTAAAGCCACCGTCTGGGAACGTTCTGGGGCTTTTCAGAGTAAATTTACACAGTTGTGGCTTTTGGATGGATATGAGGAAGAGAAGGAGAACTGTTAACAAACACGTGTGTGTGTGTGTGTGTGTGTGTGTGTGTGTGTGTGTGTGTGTGTGTGTGTGTGTGTGTGTGTGAGACCATCTATTATTATATACTTTTAAATGTGAACTGATTTCTTTTTTACATTTTTTTTTACTAAGCATCACCTTGAACTGCATATTTATTCATTTATCTCATTTATTGACTTATCACATTAATGTATGTATCTTGTTTAATGATTATCTCATTTATTGTTTTTTTTTTCTAATTCATTTATTGATGTATCTCATTTATTCATATAATTTATGAATTTATCTAATTTTTTTAATCTAATTTATTGATGATCTCATTTCTGGATTATCTCATTCATTAATCTAATCTGTTGATTTATCTCATTTACATATCTCACTCATTGATTATCTGATATATGTATTTTGTCTAATTTATTGATTATCTAATTTATTCATGTCATTTATTGATTTATCTCTTTAATTTATCTCATTTATTAATTATTTCATTTATTGATTTATCTCATTTATTGAGATCACTTACTGACCGGTGGTGAAGTCCCCATGGACCTGGTAATAGAATGAAAATTTGATTAAATAAATTATATTTCAATTATGAAAAACATTCATGAGTTCACTTTCACTGAGAAAAAAAACTTTTCACTGTGAATTGTGACTACCTCTCATCTAATTGTTTTTATTCTTATAATTTTTAATGTTGGTAACATAAGTTTCTAAAGCTGTATTATGGACCTGCCAAAATAAATCCAAAATGCATGTTGAAATGTTCATCAACCTCTTGTGTAACTTAAAGAACTTAAAGTTGCTCAAATTAAAGGGGACATATCATGGTTTTAAATCCTTCCTTTTTACATATAAAATCATACAGTTGTGGTCTATATAAAGCAGAACTGCAATGCTTAGGTCTGAATTCCTCATTATTATAGCTCCACCCCTTTTCTACCCCTTTTCTGATGTGCTTCTGAGAGCAACTCGTTTTGGTGCTGTCTCTTTAAATGCAAATGAGACACTCCATACCCCGCCCCGCCTTCTCGCTACAGCGCGCTGACGTGTCACCGTCTGCGGTCCGCTCGTTCCCAGCCCTGACCAGTAGGTGGCGGTAATATACTATTGTTTGTCTGCTGAAGGAACAGCAGAAGGAAGTGACGTAGTTGGAAGCTAACCGGATCGGACGTGCAGAAGAAATTCCCGCGGAGATTGAGGAGGATTTGAAGTGCTTGAAAATATCCGGCAGATCGTCATAGTTTTACCCGCGTTTGTTGAACATTTCACTGAGTTTGGCGGGACGAGTACAGGAGGTGATGGCTTCTTCCTCGGGAGGAGGAGGAAGGATAAGTCAGGAAGAGGACAGAAGTAAAATAGGGAATAGGAAGAGGGGTGCCGACACCTCACTCGGAAGAGACGGAGGCCGATTTATGAAAATGGCAAAGGCAATTGAAGAGTTTCGAGTTATCTTTAAGTTGAAAGAGCAAACTGGGGACGGGTTTAGGTGTGTAAATCCGTTAAAAATCGCCGAGTCACTTAAAAATGTAGGCGAGGGCTTGGATGCTCGAGTGTTGGCAAATGGAGCACTGCTGGCTCTGTGTAAAAGCAAGGAGCAGATGGACAAAGTAGCCAAGGTAACAAAGATTGCCGGGAAAAGAGTGGAATCAACAATAATAACAAAAAAGGAAATAATTCAGGGCGTCATCTACGGTGTATGTGCTGAAATATCAGAGTGTGAAATAAAGGAAAGTATCAAGGGTGGGATTGCCTGTGAAGTAAAACGGTTTAAAGCTCGTGAAGGTGGAAATCCTAATGCCCCAGTATTAATCACGTTTAGTGGAAGTACTTTACCAGAAAGAGTGTTTATTGGCTGTTTATCATTTCCGGTTAGGAGTTACCAGAAACCTCCAATGCGATGCTTCAAGTGTCAGCGATTTGGGCATTTGGCGGCTTCATGTCACGGTAAGAGGCGATGTGCCAAGTGTGGAGGAGAGCATGATATTATGTCTTGTAGTGTACCTTCTCCAAAATGTTGTAACTGTGGAGGGTGTCATACGGCATCCTATAAGGAATGCCCAATGTATGTAAAAGCTAAACAAGTAAAAGAGGTGAAAGAGCAACACAAGATCTCTTATGCAGAAGCCGTGAAAAAGGTGGAGGCAAAGCCACAAGCCCAGAGTGTGAGTATGGCTCCTCCAAGGGTCTTAAAAAGAGGTATGGAGACGGGGGGAAGTTCTAGTCAGGATCCTATTGTAAATAAAGAGTCCCTTATGGCTTTTATTGTGGATGTTGTGTACGGATCACGTGGCAAAAATTCAAGATCTGATCTAATTAGGTGGGTGGTCGAGTCTGCAGTCCGGTTTTTGGGGCTTAAGGAATATGCCCCCGAGTCCCTGTTTAAATACATGAAGGAGACGCAGGAGGCTCAAAGCCAGTCGAGCGTAAGTAGTGGGGTGGGAGATGGAGTAGAGGAGGAATCATTAAGTAATATGGAGGAAGGGGGGCTGGAAGCCTGGTTCAGTGGTACTTAGCTTAAATCTTCATGGTCTGCATCCTGCAATGGAATGCTAGGAGCCTTATAGCTAATGGGCAAGATTTTAAAAAGTTTGTCAGAGATTGTGATGTGAAACCAGATATATTGTGTATCCAAGAGACATGGCTGAAGCCATGCCTAGATTTCTCAATTCCGGGTTATAATTGTTTACGTAAGGATCGAGGGCATAGGTCTGGTGGAGGGTGTGCTACATTTATCAAAAAAGGTGTTCACTATAAACAATGTGAATGTGAAATTGCATTGGAATGTTTAATCACAGAGGTATGGAGCACTGAGGGGAAAATATCTATTGTAAATTGTTATAACCCGTGTAAACCTCTGATTTTGGCAGAACTTGAGGAAATTGAGAGGAGGACAGGCAAATCTGTGGTTTGGGTAGGTGATTTTAATGCTCACAACCCTCTGTGGGGAAGCCAGGAAAGGGATGCAAATGGTTTAGTGGTAGAAGAATTTTTAGATAGAAGCAATTTTGTAATTTTGAATGATGGGAGAGCTACTCGAATTGATATTAATACAAACAAGACTTCTTGCCTTGATCTCAGTTTTACGTGCCCTTCATTGGCAATGTTAGCTAAGTGGGAAGTTTGGGATGATGATACACTCGGAAGCGATCATTTTCCTGTTATGGCTACTTTTGGTAGAGCAATTATGGTAGAATCATCAGACAGATGTCACAGATTGGATTTTTCCAGGGTGGATTGGGACAAGTTCAGAGAAGGTACTAATAAGGGGTTGGATGGGGTAGATAGTAACGGGTCTATAGATAACATGTGTAAATCTTTGACAGATATGATTATGAGAGTAGCTGCAGAGACTATTCCGAGTAGAAGGTTGCCCCGTGATCGAATAATTGTTCCATGGTGGAACAAGGAATGTGCTGAAGCAGTAAGCAATAGAAGGAAGGCTTTTAAAAAGGTAAGGATGCATCCTACTCAGGAAAATGTTATTGAGTATAAGAGGTGTAGGGCTTTGGCTCGGAAAACAATTAAGGGGGCAAAAAATAAATGTTGGAGGGAGTTCTGTAGTACGATAGGACCAAGAACCCAAGTTAAAGAAATCTGGGCTCGGATTCATAGAATGGTGGGGAAAAGGAGTAATACTGCCCTACCTGTGTTAAAGAATAGCAGCACAGAAGCTGTCTGTAGCAAAGAAAAAGCTGATATGTGTGTAGAAGTATTTCAAGAAGTGCATAACTCGACAGTTTTGGGGGATGAAAGTCTTAGAATGAGAAATGAAGTTCTGCGAGATAATAATTGGAAATTAACATGCAGTGAAGACACGAACAGCTCGTTTAATCTGTATTTTTCTTTTAAGGAGCTTAAAGATGCAGTAGAGGCTGGGGCCAATACTTCACCAGGACAAGATGAGATAAGTTATAAGATTTTGCAGCATCTGGATGAGCCAGTGCTGGAAGAGATCCATGCCTTGTTTAACTACATTTGGGAAGCTGGATCGATGCCAAGTGTGTGGAAACATGCTGTAGTAATTCCAATCTTGAAGCCGGGAAAGGATCCCTCTTCTCCGTCGTCGTATAGACCTATTGCATTGACTTCAGTGCTGTGTAAGGTGATGGAGAGGATGGTCACTAATAGACTTGTGTATTTTTTAGAAAGAACTGGTTATTTTGTGAATTATCAAAACGGATTTAGGTTTGGAAGAAATACCATGGACTCGGTTGCAGTATTGGATCAGGATATCCGAAGGGCAGTGGTTAATAAGGAGGCCGTGGTGGCAGTTTTCCTCGATATAGAAAAGGCTTATGACAGTATGTGGCGGGAGGGTTTGCTGTTTAAAATTTTCGATGCTGGCATTAGGGGAAGAATGTTTGTATGGATTAAAGAGTTCCTTAATGGTAGAACAATACAGGTAAGAGTAGAAAATCAACTTTCAAAAATCGTTAGTATTTTGAATGGTACGCCTCAAGGATCTGTAATTAGCCCTGTTTTATTTAATATAATGATAAATGGCATTTTTCAGGGTGTTAATCCAGGTTTTGGAAAATCCCTGTTTGCAGACGATGGCGCTATTTGGCATAGGGGTAAAAATACAGAACACTTAATCAAGCAAACTCAGGTAGCCCTGGATCAAGTAGTACACTGGGCAAAAATGTGGGGTTTTAGGATTTCAGCATCTAAAAGTAAGTACATGATCTTTGGCCTGAAAAAGAAAATTCCACAAATGACTTTGTATTTATATGGAAACCAGTTAGAAAAGGTAAAAGTGTTTAAATTTCTCGGAATGTGGATGGATGAGAGGCTAACATGGAATACGCATATTGAAAAGACTGTTGGTAAGTGTGAAAAAGTTGTAAATGTACTTCGTAATTTGGCTGGCAGTGACTGGGGAGCAGATAGGTCAACTCTGATTATGATTTATAGAGCAATGATAAGATCTGCATTAGATTATGGTTGTTTTGTATTTGGAGCTGCGGCAAAAACTGTGTTACAAAAGCTGGACAGAGTTCAAGCAAAAGCCTTAAGAGTGTGCAGTGGAGCTTTTAGAACCACACCCATACCTGCACTGTTGGTTGAAATGGGGGAAACATCTTTAAAAATTAGAAGGCAGAAGCTGGGGCTCCAGTACTGGGCCAGACTAGCAGGACTGCAGCATAAATCCGCGGCCAAATGCCTCTTGGAGGATTGTTGGGAGTTTGCAAAAAGGGAGGGAAAAGCGCATTTCCTGAGACATATTTGTCAGCTGGCTGGTAACGTGGGTTTGGAGAATGGGAGTGTTGCTGAGCTAATGTGGTCCCCTGTCCCATTCTGGCTTTTGCCAGAGCCGGACGTTCAATTGGGCATGCTGGGGCTGGATAAGAGTTTTGTTTGTGGCCAAGTAAATGAATTTGTGGCTCTAAATAAAGAAACGGCCTGTCACATTTTTACAGATGGGTCTAAGGATCCGAGATCAGGAAAAGCCGGTCTTGGAGTCTACATTATGAATTATGAAATTGAGAAAAGTATGCGTGTATCTGACTATGTATCTGTGTTCACGACTGAGTTGTTAGCCATTAGGTGGGCTTTAGATTGGATTGAACGAAATAAACCTGAGATGTCGTATATATATTCGGATTCCATGGCTGCCTTGCAGGCAATTTCTGACCATCCCTCCGGGGCTAGGATAGATACTGTGGTAGAGATTTTGTGTTGCCTTCACCGGATAGAGTTGATGGGGTCTAGTATTGTTTTTTCCTGGATCCCATCTCATGCAGGTATTGTGGGGAATGAAGCTGCTGATAGGCTAGCAAAGAAGGCTCTTCTTGAGACGGAAATTGAATATGTGGTCCGATTGGGGAAGGCTGAGTGTGTCAGTGTTTTCAAAGCTACTGTGTATCAGCAATGGCAAAGGGAGTGGGAGAATGAGTCTAGAGGGAGGCATTATTTTAAGTGTCAACCTTGTGTGCAGGGCACTAGACTCCTGTGGGCAACTTGCCGATCAAGTCAAGTTAAGCTAACCAGATTAAGACTGGGGCATTGTGGACTAGCTGCATATTTAAATCGAATAGGCAAACATCCGGATGGATTATGTCAGTGTGGTCAACTTGAGACTATTTCCCACGTTCTATTGGCCTGTGGATGCTATTCTGCTGAAAGGGGAACGTTATTTAAAGAACTTTCAACTCTTGGGCTGACAGTGTTTTCAATAAAGTCAATATTTGCATCAAGAGCAGAGTCGATTTTAATAGATAAGGCAGTCGTGAGATATCTCCAATCTTCCAACCTCTATTTGAGAATCTAAAATGGAGTGACTCTAAGTGAACAGAAGAGGGCAGCATTACGCTTCTTTTAGTGTACAGCCTGCCGGAAACCATTAGAAGAAGAAGAATACCCCGCCCCCTCTTCAGGTGACACTCGGTTCAACTCCACCCTGCTCGGCCATTTTTGTAGTTTGATAGAAGAGATACGGCTATGTAGCGGCGCAGAAACTTTTTATTCAGAGATTATTTACAAAATGTCAACAACGTTAGACTTGTCCATCCAGCTTTACATGTTCCAGCCAGAGTCGGACCCAGCGGAGCGAGATGAAATGAAGATGATGAACCTGCAGAACCCTAACAAGTGAGCTAACACAAGCACCGAGCTAACGCTAGCGCCAAGCTAACGTCACGAAATGCATTTTAATACAGTCTTTTCAAAGACAAAAACGGCAAAATGAAATGACTAATGAAAACTTTAGACTTAAATTAAATCACGTAGGCCATATCATCAAGGATCTAAAACGAGCACACAGCGCTAACATATGAAGACGGTGCAACTGCTAATGCTAACTAAACAATGACAGGGACGTCTTATCATCACACTTTTTAGCGTTATTTACAGTTTACCGAAGTGCTCTGTTCGTCGTCTCCAAAGATAGAAGGAATTGAACCCTCAATCAGACAAAGTCTTTCAGCAAATCCTTCTTTATACTGGTGGAGGTTGATGAAGCAGTCATCATTGAAGTGCTTCACACACACAAAAATGACCTTATCCACAGATGTGGGTACATTTCTGTGAAAAATAAAACTCAACCAGGTACTTTGAAAAGGTTCTGATGCTGGGAGACGGTGTAATGAAGCGTGTGGGTTACTACATCCAACAACCAAACATTTTGACTTATCCTCTCGTAACTTCTGCATCCTGGAGCTTGGACTACAAAATAAAAGCGAGAAATAAAAATGGCGGATTGCTCGAAGTGTTGGACCTGGAGTTGATGTCCTAATTTGGCAGTTCTGCTGCAAATACTGTGATGTAATAGTTCAAAAAACGTAATAGAGAATAGAAAAATCGAAACAGATTGAAAAATATGAGCAAAACAGAATATAGAGATATCTACGGAGCACCTGAAGAGACTAATTAGATTTTTTCTGTACTTCTAAGCACTCTAAATATACAACAAAATGCATTTAAGGGCTAAAAAAGTGGATTTAGCATGATATGTCCCCTTTAAGCAGTGTTATTATTTAATATGTTCTACATGAAATATCATACAATACTTGATACATATGCTTTAATATGGTCAATATGTCTATTGTAAATCACTAAGTCCAACAACGTAGATCATAGCATTTAAAGTCTCTAACAACGTAACTCCATCTTCACTGATTGTCTATGTGCTCCTGTGGTCGTTGGATGCTGATTTTGTCGGGCGAGTAGATTATCGCAACAACCGCTCAATCCACCGCTTTATATTCAGACACTGAGCGCAGGGTTTGTTCGTTCTCTGTTCCAGTCGCTTGTTTTCTCTGTGTATCATTACAATCAACAGACTTATGAGTCTACAGATCACCCGCGGTGTCCGCCATGTTGTAAATAAACAAACTTCTGAGCTGCTATGGGAAGCAGGAGGGTCAAATGTCATTAGCTGCTGGTCCTTTAAAACTTTTTACTTGGTTTTATTTTGTAAACATTTGAATTTCAAATCGCCATTTTTATCATTTCTTAGTCACTGTGTTTTTGGTACTTAACATATGTGTATATTATGTACCAGTGACGTGCAGTGACCACTAGGGTTGGGTAGGCACGTTGCAAATCGAGACCACCAATGATAATTTCATAAGTTTCTGCGGTCAAGTGTTAATTCAATTCAAATCAATTTTATTTGTATAAAGCAATTTCCAACAAAGTCATCTCAATGTGCTTCATAATAAAATTCATAATAACAAAGAAAAAACCCAACAAGATCCACATGAACAAGCATTTAGCCATCTAACAGAATTAACATCATAAACACCATTAAAGAAACATAAATAATTATTTAATATAGCCTCCATACTCTCCCAACAAGATATATCTCATGACACGTTGTTTGTGTTGGAAACACAGAAACACAGAGAAAATGACAACAACAACAACTACTCAGAACAGCCTCAGTGAGGAGCATCCACAAAGTCAATCCTTCCTTTTGTACCATTCACTGTAGAAATTATGAAACATTTTCTAACCTTACCTTAGCTGAAGGTCTGGTAACTCAGGTGTTGGTCTCCATCTTTTAAAAGCTGTCGTTTTTCCTCAAAAAAAAGTTTCTCTATCATCTCTAGTGCTGTCATCCTGACTGTAGTGTTATCCCGCCCACTAGCTAGAGAATGTAGCAGCAGCGGTCACGTGATATCAATTCACTAATGTACTGTGAACTTACGTATACCACGTAGCATAGCGCATTGTTGTCATCTTGGGGACCTGACTGCGCATGCGCAAACACGTAAAAACACGCAATGGGAACGGAGGCAGAGGAGCAACGTGCCTTTGGGAGGGGGCGTGGCCTCCTACGGCCTTACAGCGGAGTGAGACTGTGCAGCTGTTCCAGGAAATAGCGATGTTTAGTAATTTGGGCTATGTAACGCACAAAATGCAGACACTTTCAAACTTACGTACTGCACAGCAAATTTCAAAGTGTTAAAATCTGAGTGTTGCGGTTTTTTCCAGGGGTGCAGAGTTAACCTTACACTATATGAGTTATTGTCTACTGCTTTTCACTCCAATATGTCCTAGAGTTGGGGTTGGATTTGGGAGTGAAACCATTAAGTGTTGCCAAGTTAAAGTCAGTCAATGTAGCTCTGTGTCTTTAACTCTGAACTCTATGAGACCCGCTAACACCTGATGAGTTACTGATGAAGCCCCGCCTCGTCTGAGACAGACTTGAAGAATTGCGAGCTGGACAGGCCATTTTTGACAACGCATTTACTTGTTTTTTGAGTTAACTGTGTCTGTGTAACATTAGTCGTAACATGATTGCTTAAAAGTACAAAACGGGTCAAACATTGTTTGACCGCCCGTCGGTGGTCCCTTGTTTTATCCACGGAGCTCTTGCTCGCCTCTAGTGATGTAGGGCAATTCTAAACCCGGGTCTATCGTTCCGTTGCATCGGAACAATAGCCACTTCGTTTGACTTCATTTTATCCATCTATTTGTTAAATAAAAATAGCCCCTCACAGTTTTAGTGAGCATGTCGTGCGCTAGCATAAAGTACATGTGTGGTGGCGTATGGTGCTTGCTTACAATTTCCAAAAAAAACGATATTTGGAGTATTATTTTTATTTACAAGGTCCCATTTGATGCTAAATAAATAAGAAACGGATCATTAAATAGACATCGCATCTGTGTTCATTTTATCCAGGCATATCAGCGGCGCACGTCGGTAGTCCCTTGTTTTTTCCACGGAGTTCTTTCTCTTCTGATGCATCGGAACAATAGCCACTTCGTTTGACTTTACAATGCATGCATTAAAACTTTTTCTACTTTATACTGTGCAGAAAATGCTGGTCAAAGTGGAGAATGGAGGCGTTAAGAGGTTCATCAAAGTACCAAGCATTGAAGAAATATTTGATTTCCATTCATTTCTTAAAGAAGGTTTTTGTTGATTTTGTACATTTAAATATTTATTCATGACACATAGGTAGACGATAGAGATGAAAAATGATCCAGGCTACCGTATTATGTCTCTACATGTAATGGTGACTATGTTTGCTTCTTTTTTTCCCCCCAAGTAACAAATAAATTCAGTCTGCAAAAGCAATTGGAAACCGGTGCTGAACTCTATCTGACTGATGACACAGAGGTGGATGAAGACATCTTTGATGAATTGATAAAATCTGGGGTGAAGGATTACAAAGTGGACTTACAGTTCCAGGTTTTGGGTAAATACCTGTGTATGATGTATTTTTTATTTTAAATATGTCTTTAAGTGTTGATGGCTCATTTGATGCTTCTCTTTTTTAGGCATTCAACTGGATATTGCAAATGATGCCACAGCATCCTCTTCATTTGCACCACCCCAGCCTTCCACAGAGTCATCACCAATATCACCCATGTCCCCAGTATCGCAGTTTTCATATCCAGACTACCTTTCATCAGCGTCAGGCAATGAATCAGATGCAACAATCATTCTGCCATCAACAAAAAAGAGGAGTGGGTCCTTTAAAGACATGGGCCGCAATGAAGCACGACAGGTATTAAACACTACTTAAATTTTAGTTGTAATAAATTTGTAAATGTTTTGCAGACATGGCATAGTATTGTATTTGGGCTAATTCATTTATCAGTGATCCTAGCTCTTAAACAATATAAGTAGAAAAGCACTCATAGAGCGCAGACCTCCGCCGTGTGGCTCAGTTCCATACCTAAGAACAACAATATATTCCTTTAAAAAACCCTGCATCGAATCACCTCCAAAATTTCACCACTTGTTCACTGTGCCGCCCGTCACACAGGGTTCCTGAAAATTTCATGCAAATCCCCCCATCAATTTATGAGTTATGGTGCAAACAATTGACAAAATATTCCGTACAAAAGTCCTGCATCTACACGTCATAATGTCATCACTTGTTCATGCATGTTTCCTGGAAATTTCATCCAAAACCCAATTTTGAGTTATGTTGCTAACTAAGACAGACAGACAAACACATCAACTGATCATTATACCTTCTGGGCAGAGATAATAATGCTCGTTTAGCTCTGACCACAAAAACCATCACGAGTAGAATGGTGAGCTGTGATCTTATTGGACACTTTATTTCATACTTTTACATGCCTCTTTTTTTTCTTTTTCAGGTATGATTTTAAGATTCGAATTGTGCAGATCAGTGGATTTTAAGAATAGAAGTGCGAAAATGTCGTTTTTCTGTTTTATAGACGGTGGAAAATGCTCTGAGGTCCCATCCAGAGAGGAAAAAAATATTTCAGGAGTATGACCGAGATAAAAGAATATCCACTGCAACCCGTAAACTGATGGTCAACATTTTGGCCACAGAGATGACAGAATCATATGGGTATAGTGATTTGTAGTTATAGTAAATTACAGAGAGAGATTAGTGCACATGCAAAACATTGTTTTGTTTTTTTTTGTTTTTTTTAACAGAAGACTTCCAGCAAAATGTATACGGGTATCTTATGCAAAAGGAATTGTGGCACTGTTCCCACATCTTGAAGATTCATTCTCAAGAAATGGATATGTGAGTTTGTTCTGTTTTTTTTTTTAACTTTCCCTGGTCATCATTTTATTAACGCTCACTTTTGTATTTGTTTGTTTTGTTGTTTGCTTGATCAGGAGCATTTTTATGATCCTAATGGCAATACTGGATTCTTAGCATGGAGGCTCAAAACTTTAACACGGAATTCTGAAGGTAGCCCTGCAGATCCTAAATCCAAGTTGCAGGCTAGCCCAACCACAAAGCGACAGACCCTGAGTACTGTGGAGCAGCTCAGTGGTGATGAGTGCATGGAAGCACTCTCAATGATCACCCACTCAACAGACACAACCCTTATCAAAGAGAAGATGAAGGCAACATTTCAATATCGTCAGAAACTTGTCCATAGTGAAAAAGAAGCCTCCTCAGTCTTTGATGCATTTTCTCGCTTCCTTGACACACCTGAATTAGTAAGTATTTGATGTCGATATATACTGTACATGTCTCAATTGAATTATAATGTACATAAATGATCTGTGTTTTACAAGATTTCTCCTTGATGTTTGGTGAGAGTGTTTCCGAAAAGTTCATTTCCAAGTGGCCCACATTTTTCAAAGCCATAGTGATTTTGCTGAAGGCCAAAGTATTCCTCCAAATGTCCATCTCAAAGAGCTACTGGCCACCTTGGATCCTGCAGATGAGTCTGGTATTTTTTGCAATTCTTAATATTGTTCTTCTTAGTGCTGTTTTTGTATAAATTGTGGACATAGAACCGTTTATTGACCATGCATTTAACAACTCTAATTTAAGACCTTTGTCTTGTACTTTTCTTTTCAAGGCTGGGACAGTGATGTTACATCTCTACTACTACTCCTACACTTACTTCCACCAACTGCAGGAGGACAAAAAAAAGTGACCAAGATGAGCTCAGCCAAGGCAGTCGACCATCTCATCAAATTTATGAAGGTAGGTGACCTGATGTAATCCTAAGCAACACACCAGTCGTTTCAATTCCCCAATTGTGGTTTGAAACTAAAAATATTTCTTTATGGTCAAGAGTAACAACCAAATGGGTGCACAGTTAATCACAAAGGGTGTCTCTAAAATCTGGATTCAGTTTGTGAATTTAGTGTATTTAATAAAATTCATGTTGAATATGACCTTTTTCCCATTTTAGGAAGGAAGAAGTCTGTCTACCTTTCTGGAGACTGTTGATTTGACACAACCCTTCCTGTTGTGCAATGGCGAGACAAAGAGGATGATTATCAGATTCTTCATCATCATGGACCACAAGGCCATTCCATGTGCTGCCCAGACAACGCTGGCTGCTTTTGACTCACTTTTCAAAGCCCACTACGTCTTCAGTGTTTCCTACGAGGAAGCACTTAAAGGTTTTTACACATTCATCCTAACCACTGTGTACAACATCGATGTAGGCAGCACAACAGAAACACCACGGGTGAAGGAGCCGCGAACCCGACTGCTACACGAAATGAATGACTGACCTGTTTTAAAGGAGGATTTCAGTTACGTTTGTCACAACAATGTTTACTTGTTTTGTTTGTAAAACACAGCAGAAAACCTGTTCATTTCTTCTCCAACATTTAAAATTCCAGCATGCGTTGTATCCATCTCCAAACCTGCGGCTAAAATGTGGAGAACAAGGTTGCCAACGTTCATTTTGCACATATAGTGGTTTCAGAAGGCATCTGCTTAATTACAAACATGTTGAAAGGCCAACTGCAATAAACCCAGCAGCACAAGGACAATCTGAGGTGGAAATATATTGTAATGATGAGCCATCAACCTCTACATCTCTGTTACAGACAGCCTCACCACCACATTCTCTAATGAATATGTGTGGGTCAATTATTGCACAACTTCAAGCTTCAGGTATACCAGAAAATACCGTGCAAACAATAGTCAACTCAATGGAGGAAGTTGTCAATGATGTTCAGTATCAAGCTCAAGAAGCAGTTTTGAAAAATGTCTCTCTCACGCAGGAGTCTGATGTTTATGGAAAAATACAGCACTGCGTTAACAATCTTGATAATCCCTTTACTGCATTTAACTCGGAGACAAAAAGAAAGCAATATTTTGAAGAGAAATGTGCGATTGTTCAACCTGAAGAGTATGTTCTTGGAGTCAGATTAGATACACGTAAAAATAGGAGTACTGGTGTGTACACTCAGATTCCGGTGACCAATAAATATATGTATGTGCCCCTTTTAGGCACTTTGCAAACTATTTTCAAAAATAAGGACATAAGGGAATGTTTTTTTCTGGAAAAACTTTTTGATCAGGGCACCTATAAAGATATTAATGATGGCTCATATTTTAGAAAGCACACACTATTTTCAAAAAAGAAACATGCCCTTCAAATTTTACTGTACTTTGACGAATTTCAAACCGCAAACCCATTGGGTGCAAAGAAAGGAATTCATAAGCTTGGCGCTGTTTATTTTACTGTAATAAACCTTACACCAAAGTTCAATTCTGTGCTCGTGAATATTCACCTTGTTT